>NC_047117.1:67523606-67823606 GCF_902500255.1 Thalassophryne amazonica | reverse complement strand
ACAAACCAGTCTAAATCTGAGATAGTGAGCACTTCTCCTTTGCTGAGATAATCCATCCCACCTCACAGGTGTGCCATACCAAGATGCTGACTAGACACCATGATTAGTGCACAGGTGTGCCTTAGACTGCCCACAATAAAAGGCCACTCTGAAAGGTGCAGTTTTGTTTCATTGGGGGGGGGATACCAGTCAGTATCTGGTGTGACCACCATTTGCCTCATGTAGTGCAACACATCTCCTTGCATCATCCGTGAAGAGAACACCTCTCCAACGTGCCAAACGCCAGCAAATGTGAGCATTTGCCCACTCAAGTCGGTTACAACGACGAACTGGAGTCAGGTCGAGACCCCGATGAGGACGACGAGCATGCAGATGAGCTTCCCTGAGACGGTTTCTGACAGTTTGTGCAGAAATTCTTTGGTTATGCAAACCGATTGTTTCAGCAGCTGTCCGAGTGGCTGGTCTCAGACGATCTTGGAGGTGAACATGCTGGATGTGGAGGTCCTGGGCTGGTGTGGTTACACGTGGTCTGCTGTTGTGAGGCTGGTTGGATGTACTGCCAAATTCTCTGAAACGCCTTTGGAGACGGCTTATGGTAGAGAAATGAACATTCAATACACGAGCAATAGCTCTGGTTGACATTCCTGCTGTCAGCATGCCAACTGCACGCTCCCTCAAATCTTGCAACATCTGTGGCATTGTGCTGTGGGATAAAACTGCACCTTTCAGAGTGGCCTTTTATTGTGGGCAGTCTAAGGCACACCTGTGCACTAATCATGGTGTCTAATCAGCATCTTGGTATGGCACACCTGTGAGGTGGGATGGATTATCTCAGCAAAGGAGAAGTGCTCACTATCACATATTTAGACTAGTTTGTGAACAATATTTGAGGGAAATGGTGATATTGTGTATGTGGAAAAAGTTTTAGATCCGAGTTCATCTCGTACAAAATGGGAGCAAAACCAAAAGTGTTGCGTTTATATTTTTGTTGAGTATATATTAACTAAACGACATTGTGCAGAACAGTGGTTCTCAAACCTGGTTCTGAAGTACCACCGACATCACTCCCTGCTCCACCACAAGCTGATGAGCTCATTCAGATGTCTGTTAATACCTGATTGGCTGAGCACACCTGAATGAACTAATCAGCAGTAAGAAATGGAAAATGTCTCCGTTAGATGGTACTTGAGGATCGAATTGAGAACAACTGGTGTATAAAAATCCCATCTAAGGTCAAGCTCCAGGTTTGGCTCGCAAGTTACAGTGATTACTTTTTTTTGCAGTACAGCTTTGATGTACATAATGGCAGTGTGCACGAGAACACGTATATTGTTTTAATCCTCTCACTGTTCAGATAAGGATCAGTGTGGTTATAATGCCCCCTCCAGTATGAGATGTGATCCCATTAGCTCCAAACAAAACCTCTTTACTGCCAGTGATAGGGAAAATCCGCTCTAGCACAAACAGCGAGAGGGAGTTTGGAACGGGGGGGGGGGGGGGGGGGGGGGAATATCGCTCCCACTCTCATTTCCGGACTGTCCATGCAGCTCACGTTCAATACATTTTAGAGGCTGAATCTATTGATCTGTGCTTCTCTCCAACACACACACACACACACACACACACGTATTTTTTTGAGTGCATTAAGTTATGAAGCCTTTCAATCTGTCAGCACTTGCGGAAAGCAGCAATGTAAAGTCAGCCATTTAGTTTCCAAACGGACCACTTTGCCTGCATTATGGCTGTTTTCTACAGCAAAGAAACTACTTTCATGCTTTAGCTCAAGGAATAAAACAACATCCAGAGCAACCTCTTGCTCCCATCATGCTTTACTAAAAAAAAAAAAAAATAAATAAACATACATTTTCTATCAAAGAACACAATACATTGAAACTGGACACTGAGTTCACTGTTACTGCTGAAAAATATGGTAATTTAGTTTTGGCAGCTTTGCTAGTTCAAGTGAAGAAAAACAATGTACAGTTGTGCTCTAAAGTTTACATACGCTGGCAGAATTTATGATTATTTTTTTGGTCATTTTTCAGAGAATATGAATAACAAAAACTTTTTTTTTACTCATGGTTTGTGGTTGGGCGAAGCCATTTGTTGTCAAACAACTGTTTACTCTTAATCATAATCACAACAGAAACTAATCAAATGACCCTGATCAAAAGTTTACATATGCTAGTGATTTTGGCCTGATAACATGTATAAAGTTGACACAAATGAGTTTGAATGATTACAAATGGTAACCATCCTCAGTTGTGATCTGTTTGCTTGTAATCAGTGAGTGTGTATAAAAAGGTCAGTGAGTTTCTGGGCTCCAGAGAGACCCTTGCATCTTTCATCCAGTGCTGCACTGACGTTTCTGCTATCTGGGTCATAGGGAAAGTAAAAGAATTCTCAAAGAATCTGTAGGAAAAGGTAATTGAACTGTACAAAACACGAAAGTTATATAAAAATATCTCAAGGGACTGAGAATGCCAATCAGCAGTGTTCAAACTCTCAACAAGAAGTGGAAAATGAGGGAAACCAAACCACCATCAGGTAGACCAAGAATAGTTCAGCAACTGCCGTCAGGAAAATTGTTTGAGATGCAAGCAAAAACACACAAATAACTTTAGCTGAAATGCAGGACTCTTAAAAAGCTGTTTCAAGATGCACAATATGGAGGCACGTGAAGAAAAATAGGCTGCATGGTCAAGTTGCCAGAGGAAAGCCATTACAATGCAAATGCCACAAAGTATCCCATTTATAATAGGCCAAACAGCACAGAGAAAGTCATTTGGAGTGATGAGACCAAAATGCAACTTTTTTGCCACTACAATAAATGTTACATTTGGAGAGGCATCGACAAGGTACACCATATCTGCTGTGAAGCACGGAGGTGGATCACTGATGTTTTGGGGATGTGTGAGCTACAAAGGCACAGGAAACTTGATCAAAATTGATGTCAGGATAAACGCAGCATCTTATTAGAAAATACTGGAGGAAAATTTGCACTCATCGGCCCGGAACTTGTGCATGGGACCTACTTGGACGTTCCAACATAATCCAAAACATAATGCCAAGTCTACAACGGGAATAAAGTGAAGGTTCTGGAGTGGCCATCTCAGTCTCCTGTCCTCAATATCAATGAGCCACTCTGGGAGATCTCAAATGTGCAGTTCATGCAAACAACCCAGGAATTTACAGGAACTGGTGGCTTTTTGCCAAGAACAATGGGCAGCTTTACCACCAGAGGAAATAAAGAGCCTCATCCAAACTGTCATTGATGTTAAAGGGGACAGTACAAGATATTAAGAACAAGGTTAAGTAACCTTTTGATTAAGGTGATTTGGGTAGTTTCTGTTGTCATTATTGTTTAAAAAGAGTAAACACAGTTGTTTGATAATTAATGGCTTCACACAACTTCTAACCATAAGCGAAAAAAGTTTGTGTTCATATTCTCTGATAAATGGCCAAAAAAATAAAAAAATTCTGCAACGGTATGTAAACGTATGAGCACAACTGTATGCCAAAGCCCAAGTCGTTGGATCAAGTCAATGAAACGGACTGGGTTGGGCCTCATATGACTCCTGAAAACCGGTGGGTTTTGTAGATATTCACTTCTCCCTGAAAAATCATGCAAGCAAATATTCACCCCAATTCCCATTCTGTCCCAAATGTTATCCACAGCGTTATGACACATGGTAGAGGGGATATCTGCATAATAAAGGTCAAGTTTGTTTACATTCTCTGCCAGGGAGTTTTTCTGGGATTACTGATATTCAGGAGGGTGGTGATGGCACCCTCTGCACTGCAGAATATTGAAGCATGAATATGTTGCATTATTATCACTTACTGAAGTGTTGCTGGGCCGGTAGCATAGATTTACATTTATGCTACCTGGCTATACCTGCCCGCAGTAGCGAGCGGGTATCCCAATACCCGCCTGCTGTGCATAAACTGATGACGTCATAATGCGCGCAGCCCAAGAACTGTCCGCAGAGGAAAAGATGAAAAGGCGAGAAGTGTGTGTTGGTCCCAATATGGATATTACAGATGATTTTCTCATGATAGTACAACAATGAACAGCAGCCAAAGCAGCCAGCATGATGAAGATACACTGGCAAATTTGGAGAGCAGCGCGCACCAGCCGACACGACAAAAGTTAAAGTGAGCCAACTTTTTGTGTACGCGTTTGCTGGGTGTCGTGTGTTTTGAAATGACATTAAATATTGTTAATGGGATTCCACATGTGTATCTCAGTAAGCGATAATAATGCAAATAATATGCAGTTGTAGTGCGGTATGCATACTGCACAACTGCATATTATTGTATTAATGTAACCTAGGAAATCTGATTATTTTTGCACATACATATTTAGCATATAAAATTTGGGAAAATCGAAGTTGTCTAAGTTAAGAAATGCACAATCCTTTAATCTGACCATTGAATCGAGACAACGGTATTCAGTTTTAATATTTAAAACTGTTAACACACATCAAAATGTCATGTTAGAGAAGCTGGGTCCAGTTAATGTTTAGTTTTGCTTGATAAAACAATATTTGATGATCTCCACCAACCAACAAAAGGGTAGATGATGTGATCATTCTGTTTATATGTTTAAATAACTCAAAAAGTAGGTTAACTGAAATTTTAGCAAAGAGATGGTCTTTGGGTTTTGGAAGATTTTGCTGGATTGACACAGATCAGGGTCTGATTCCAGATCCGTTTTCTCTTTTCCTCTAAATCTGACATCAACTGGGAACTCAAATTTAACATTGCCCACTATGTACAATCAAATTCCCGACATCTTCAAAAAAGATTCTACATTTTATGACATTCCCAAAATAATGTTGGTTAAGCCAAGATTAAAACAAATAAAAAAATGATATGCACACTTAAGATTATTTCAAGAAAGTACACCATTTGTGTAAAATTATACTGTTATTCAGCCCACTGCAGTCAAAACAAACTCTTTCAGAATTCTTGCTCTAACAGAACATTAGATACTACGTTTTGTTCTTCTGTTTCTCCAGTTATGTGATCTCTGCTGAGCATTTTTTTTGTGGAAATAAGAACAAAGTAAACCTAGAAGCAACTCTGCCCCCGCCAAACTTCATCCATCAAACATGCATGGCCATTTAAAAATTCTGTCTTCCCACTTCTAGGAAAAATCGAATGTGCGCCTACTGACCCAATTTGTTTTCATGACGTTTTTTTTAAACACTAAATGTCACAACTTAAATACCACTCAGGCTTAACTTTAATGGACTATAATTCAATTTTGAGGCAGATGATCCAAAGTATTTCCCCTTTTCCAGTATTTTAAGAAACTGCTATATGACATCCCAAAAATCATCATACATACTGTGCCACCTAAAGTACTATAATAATCATTTTAGCTCTAAATTTCATAACTTTGTGACCAGTGAGGTAACAAATTGTTGTAACCAGTTTAATCTGTGATTTTTGAGGCAGACACAAATTAAGAGTTAATATTTTATCTTTTGCACTGACAGTTTCCTGACGTGTAAAAACCTATTGAGATTTCAGCTATTACAAATAAATTAACTAAAAGTTGATGTTCCATTTTGAATGTATGGCAGCACCATACAACCAAATTCTATTCTACATTTGCGCATTTTCAGATGTGTTTATTCGTGCCTGGTAATTTTCATATATGTTCCATATACTGTTTGTATATTATATACTTATTCCTAGATATTCTTACTTTCTCCCTTTTAGATATACCTTATATACTAGCATAGTTGCACCTTACAACTGGAATATAATATATAAGATATACCTTACTGAATTTTCATGTGGTGTCATTTGCATCAATGCTAAAGAAAATGATTTTAACTCTTTTGAACAACTACCTCTGAACAATGCAAGAGGTCGACAGAATTAATTATCGATTACTGCTAGGAGGGCCCGCTCAGATTAGTTTTTCTTACCTGCCCAACCTCGCCGATCCCTCCTGAACTGTCGATCCGGGGCCGCTTGCACTCCGCCCCGGCCGCCTCCACCAGAGCGGCCGCTGTCTGTGCGTCAGGCTCCGGGTCTCCGCGCTTCATTCCGCGAACGGCCGCCGGAGCGCCGCCCGGGTTCGGATGCATGACGTCCAGCTCTCGATCCCGGTCCATCAGACCCCGGGACACAGGCAGCATGAGAGATGCAACGTCGGTCGACATTAACATTTAAAAATCTTATTTATGACCCCCTGTTTTGATCGAAACTGGGGGAAGAGGAGGAAAAAAACAAAGAACAAAAAACCTCGACCTACTCGAGAACTGGCCGTTAAAATATGAAAAACAAGCAGCCTATATTTTCACCTGAGCCTTTGTGTGAAATAGTTTCTTACCACGGGTTTAAAAAAAAGAAGCAATGTTTGTTTTATAGGTCGTTAAATTTAGAAACGCTGCTATTACAAAATTAGGGAGCTGTATTTATTGCGGGGCTAGCTAAAGGCCTGCTTCATTTAAAGCTGGTAACAAGCCAATTAAAAATAAAAGCGCGACGAAAAGGCCGGTTCGTGAACACACCGTCCGCTTCAGCCCTCCGAGCCCCGTGTTTCTTTCCTCTGAACGCAGCCGTTTGCTTTCAGTGCAACCTCGAGAAAACGAAATTTAAAAAAAGAGCCTTCAACATGTCTTCCTCTCCGTCTATTAGCCACACTTGGAGCAGAGGTTCACTGAAAGTCAATCCTCGTCAGGAGCGCACTCTTCTTTCCATGATAGTCCGCGAACGTACCGCGAAATTAAAAAATATATATATAAATTCCCATAAAAAAAAATAATAACGCACACAGGAAAAACAGGGCTGCGGTCTTTCCTTCTCCTATTTTCTTTCCCGGTATGTTGTAGCGTGTTACAGAAAGGAAACCGTCCTCCCTCCTCCTCCTCCTCCTCCTCTCGCTGTAGTCATTCCCCTCCTCCTCCGCCTCCTCCCGTCTTTCTCCTCTCCCCGTACATTCTGCCATCAAACACAGCAGTGCCGCAGTGCCGCCGCACAACCCGCCGAGAGGGGGCGCCAGCGCGCAACATTCCCAGTAGCTCGCTGTATGCATTCCATCTCCGTTACAATATTTTCTGCATTTTACTTTCACCCCTCTACGTCGTGTTAACTGTAGTCACACGAGGGTGAAAAAAAAAACAGCATAAGGGTGGATTGAACATCAAGTGTGACTCTTAAAAAAAGAAAAAAAAGAAAAAGCTTCGTTCCCATCCGATAACACAACCAAGGCCAAGGTCTGCACACACACAGAGCCCAGCTGTGAGTCATGCAGCCAAGTATTTTATGTTCACTGGTATTTTTATTGCTTGGATGACACCCAGTGGTCAAAGGCTACGATGAGGAAAGTTTCGAATTCAAGATGGATTCACTATTGTTGGGGATATTCTGAAGCCATTTTGCTCCAAACACTACAAATCAGGGGTCTCAAAGACACAGCAGGGCCTCTTGGTTGCAGGACAGCCACTTGAACAAAAAACAAGATCATCTTTCCGCCTGCTGTATTGAAGTTAAGAACTTGAAAGGCACCCAGAGTGCATACCTCCACCAACATTACCCCCAAAGAGAACATCCCGTTAATCCTAGGATCCACAAGTACAAAGGTCATCTAATCCTGGTTAGGGGTTAAGGTGAACTTTATATTATTTGGTGTATATTACAACCCCAAACTGATTTTAAAGAGGTTAGGAGCAGTGGCCCCGCCCCACCCCAAGTGACTGACATAGGTAGCACATGTTGGTACATGGACCACTTTAGAAGTTTTAGGTTTTGATCTGCAGTATATCCTCATTTTGTGAAATTAAACATCCATCTGCTGCAGCCAGATGTGTAGCTCATGGGCCAAGCAGGTTTTTGGTACCACAGAAGGAGGCTGAACACAATCCTGCCTCAGTATACCAGGAAGGGACAAATTAAGTTTTACATATGGGGGTCAACATTTAAAAACACTCTAATCATCTTGCAAAGTACACTCAACAAAAATATAAACGCAACACGTTTGGTTTTGCTCCCATTTTGTATGAGATGAACTCAAAGATCTAAAACTTTTTCCACATACACAATATCACCATTTCCCTCTGTTGTTCACAAACCAGTCTAAATCTGTGATAGTGAGCACTTCTTTGCTGAGATAATCCATTCCACCTCACAGGTGTGCCATATCAAGATGCTGATTAGACACCATGATTAGTGCACAGGTGTGCCTTAGAGTGTCCACAATAAAAGGCCACTCTGAAAGGTGCAGTTTTATCACATAGCACAATGCCACAGATGTCGAAAGGTTTGAGGGAGCGTGCAATTGGCATGCTGACAGCAGGAATGTCAACCCGAGCTGTTGCTCGTGTACTGAATGTTCATTTCTCTACTATAAGCCGTCTCCAAAGGCGTTTCAGAGAATTTGGCAGTACATCCAACCAGCCTCACAACCGCAGACCACGTGTAACCACACCAGCCCAGGACCTCCACATCCAGCATGTTCACCTCCAAGATCGTCTGAGACCAGCCACTCGGACAGCTGCTGAAACAATCGGTTTGCATAACCAAAGAAGTTATGCACAAACTGTCAGAAACTGTCTCAGGGAAGCTCATCTGCATGCTCGTCGTCCTCATCGGGGTCTCGACCTGACTCCAGTTCGTCGTCGTAACCGACTTGAGTGGGCAAATGCTCACATTCGCTGGCGTTTGGCACGTTGGAGAGGTGTTCTCTTCACAGATGAATCCCGGTTCACACTGTCCAGGGCAGATGGCAGACAGCGTGTGTGGCGTCGTGTGGGTGAGCGGTTTTCTTTTGTCAATGTTGTGGATCGAGTGGCCCATGGTGGCGGTGGGGTTATGGTATGGGCAGGCGTCTGTTATGGACGAAGAACACAGGTGTATTTTATTGATGGCATTTTCAATGCACAGAGATACCGTGACGAGATCCTGAGGCCCATTGTTGTGCCATACATCCAAGACCATCACCTCATGTTGCAGCAGGATAATGCACGGCCCCATGTTGCAAGGATCTGTACACAATTCTTGGAAGCTGAAAATGTCCCAGTTCTTGCATGGCCGGCATACTCACCGGACATGTCACCCATTGAGCATGTTTGGGATGCTCTGGACCGGCGTATACGACAGCGTGTACCAGTTCCTGCCAATATCCAGCAACTTCGCACAGCCATTGAAGAGGAGTGGACCAACATTCCACAGGCCACAATTGACAACCTGACCAACTCTATGCGAAGGAGATGTGTTGTACTGCATGAGGCAAATGGTGGTCACACCAGATACTGACTGGTGTGACCAGTCAGTATCAAAACAAAACCTTTGCACCTTTCAGAGTGGCCTTTTATTGTGGACAGTCTAAGGCACACCTGTGCACTAATCATGGTGTCTAATCAGCATCTTGATATAGCACACCTGTGAGGTGGGATGGATTATCTCAGCAAAGGAGAAATGCTCACTATCAGATTTAGACTGGTTTGTGAACAATATTTGAGGGAAATGGTGATATTGTGTATGTGGAAAAAGTTTTAGATCTTTGAGTTCATCTCATACAAAATGGGAGACAAAAGTGTTGCATTTATATTTTTGTTGAGTATATATTGTCTTATTTGTCTGATCATAAAGTCTCCAAAATTATATAGTTTAGACCATCTATGATGGAAAGTTCTGGAGTTATGGGGGAAAATAGGGACAGTGGCAAATGTCAATTTCAGTTTGTATATGGATCAAAAGCTAAAGTTGCTCCAATTTTTGTTAAAATGTGATGCAAATAAGAGCTGTTTTTAAGGGAAGCTTGCACCATCCATTATGTTTCAGGGTAGCGAATGTCAATTTTTATAATTTAACCTTTATGTAATTAGCTTAGTCCCACTGAGCTCAAGATCAATTTTACAAGAAAGCTGGAAGATTATAAAGTTTCCAATTCACTTAACTTGCATGTTTTTGGATGTGGAAGTCAGAACACCCGGAGGAAACCCACGCAAACACGGGGAGAACATGCAAACGCCACAGGTGAGAATTGATCCCATGAAGTTGCTGTGAGTCAGTGCAAACCACTAGTCACCATGCTGCCATAATTGGATATACGGATGGATGAATGGATAGCTTTATTATCATTGTCATAACAACAACGAGATTGCCACACTCTCATTCCACAGACAAACAGCAATTAATCCACAATTATTACTTGTTTACCATAATAATGGCACACATCAGAATTAAGACAACACATACATTTGACATTGTTTACGTGCACTAAACTTGAAACAGTCCGTTTTCCAAATTGAGGCGATGCGAGCGTGGTAGCCGCTGCAACCGGAGTCGCGCCCCCTGCCAGCTTGGGAAGAACGGGGGGCCTGCCGCAGGGGGGCAGGAAGGGAGGTGCAAGGGAAAAGCTGGAGCATGCTTCAGTCCATGTGTATGTCTGTCAGTTTTTTGTCTTTGTGGGTGGAGATAAGAATGGAGCCAAATAATCTCACCAAGGCCTGAATAAATTACTCTGGAGGTAAACAGTGGGCAATTTGTCCTTGAGGCTAGATAAGCCTGGAGTGTTGTAGCTGAGCAGTGAAAAACACTTAACAGTTCCACTTGAACAGCCAAATCCCAATTATGAATTAAGAATATTCACCAGCCTCTGAAACCTTCAGCTTCAACTCCAAGGTGTCATCAAGAATCAGCGCAGTCTCAGAATGCACTGCCTTGCCAACTTCGTTAATCATGACGGACAAGCAAGGGCCCGTGGTTCTTGATGCTGCCTTCTTGCCAGTTTTCCAGTAGATCAGGGCAGCACATAAGCCAAAAAGTACCAGCCCTGCTGCCATGAGACCAAAAATGAATAAATCCTCGACATCCTCAACTTCGAAAGGCGCCAAGCAGGCAACACGCCAAGACCCCCAGGAGTCGAGGACATAGTCCGCAGGATACGTTCCATCTGGGCAGGTAGGATCCCCCGGTCCTGACCTTCTTGTAGAAAAAATGGCGTCAATAGCGTTCAGAGACCAGCTGATCAATTGCATGGTTAATCCAACAGTAGTCCAATAAATCCAGAATCCAATATAGTTTTGAGGAATTCACAGTCTGGTGAAGTAGGGACTTGAAGGTTAAAGGCAGAGAGATAAGGGAGAGTTGAGGAGATGCGACCGCCCTCGTCGGAGTCCCAAGCTGTAATTCAATGGCTGTCAGCCTTGTTGACCATTAGTTTGTAGACCAAGCATTCAGCAGTCAAAATTATTCCATTTAGTAATCCAATTGGCACAACCAATTAGCCTTTTCCCCCCCCATACAAAGAGCAACTTTTGACCCCTGTACAAACTGTAATGGACCTTGTCACCAATTTTTTTTTTTTTTGCCCATTTTTACCTAACAACTAACATTCAGTCAGTCTGAACTGTACCTTCTTTGAATCTTTATGATCAGACAAATGTGGTTTACTTTTTTGAAGAGACTAGAGCATATTTAAATATTGACCCCTATCTGGCTATAGCTGATACCATGGGACAGCCACCATATAGATATATGTAGGTCTGTCACTCAGTCTCCTTAAATGGTACAGGATAGGTGAAAACGGTCTTATAGCTCATGGACAAGTGATGGCGTGACAACACACAATGGTCAGAATTCACTCCGACTCCGCTGTCCTGCCTGCATTTACAGAGACTTCAAGGGTACCATATTGCAGTTTTTTTTTTGTAGTCTGCATTTTAGCTACATATACCCAGGGTTTTTGTTTTTTTTTTTTAAAACATATTACAGTCCCACAATTCCTAGCCTAACAGAATTTGTGATGTGAATAGGTGTTTACTAGGCTACACAATTCTACTTGTATATGTGCATGCACAAATTCTGCTCTAGACTTGTGACGCATGTCACAATTCTTAAAACAAGCATAGCTTTTGTGGTGTGTTTGGGGGGGGGGGTGCATTGGCTTGTCTGGAGCATATTGTGGTCAGTAGTTACTGCAGATCTGCAACTTTTTGCAGGGATGGTACAAAATGTACCACAAAGAATTCAGAACAGTGAAAGTCTTGGAGCACCCGTGCATGTGGCGTCTCCAACTATAGATCTTTCCTAATCACATGCAACAGCAACCAAAAGAGGGTGTGGCAATCTATGAAATATAACCATTAAATTAAAACCAATAGAACAGGACAGAGTGCACACCTACACCAAAATCAAGTAGCCCATAAATGTACAGACTTTTAATCCATTTTACTGTTCGGACACGTGTGTTGTTTGAGTGTAACTGGCCTTAGCTGAGGAAGAAACCTGTGATGGACTGATGTCCCACTCAGGGGAGACCAACTGAAACACTTAATGTGGAATCAGAGCAAGAACATTGGCACCAATGGGCCTCAAGATACGTATTGCAGTTCTATTTTCATTATAATGGGGTTATTCCTCATCTTGATACTAATCCTGTTTAAGATCAAATGACACATCCTGACCTTTGATATGATCACTGATCTTTCACAAACAGTACTCATTTTTCATTGAACCTGAATGGTGACTGTTTTGATCCTGCAATCGAGCTCAAAGGAATAAGGTTCAAACATTAAAGGGAGAACCGGTCCTTTGATCCTGCACCACACAAAAATTTTGCGATGCATTCCTTGACCAAAGACCCCCCCTCACGTCACACAAATTAAATAGAACTCCATTCATGTCCTTTTCAGATATCCTGCAGACAATCTGCAATGAACGGGGTCAGTAATTCTGGTCCTGGAGGGCACCTGTACTGCATGTTTTTAACTCCCACTGCCACACCCACTGCTAATTACCCATTGGATGCGCTCAGCCAAACAGCAGCTCGGCAAAATAATTAGCTGTGGTTACAGCAAGGAAACAAGGACCGGTGCCCCTGGTCTAGAAAAACACCACATTACCCAACTGATGGCGACAAAAAGGAATGAATTTAAGTCTGATCAAGAGATGACTAAAATGTAGTTAACTCCTCAAACCACAAATTAAGCCTTTTTGGATTGTTCCTAAATATGGTGCACAGTCAGGCGGTGGGGGGCAGTTCAAGCTTGATGCAACTGATCTTTTCATATTTATCAGCTGCAAAATAAACTGCAGTTTGTCACTTCACTGAAATTAAAACAAATATTAAATTTTAAACTGCAGAGGGTACATTTTGGAGCTTTTACAACCTTGTGAAATTGTGCAGCCAGATGTGACCCCTGGGCCAGTACCTCAAGACTTGCAGAGTTACATACAGATAAGCCAGCGGGTCAGAGTCCTGCTCCGTGTCAGTCCACAAACACGGGGGCTTCATATAAATAATGGAGTGCCACTTCCTGCACATCAAAGAACAGAAACACAGCCCCTCTTGTCCTTTCAGAGTTTTTATTGGTGGATTAATGAGTGGGGTCTGAAAACAAGCGCTGGGTGTAACGTGGTGCACTTTCTAAAGGCAACTACTGCTGTAGTGAGAAGTTCACCAGATCAGCCTCCTCCTCACGGCCAACTTCAAACATCTTCCACATTGGCGCTGAAAAACAGGAAATTGATCAGTCTTGATCAATAATTCAGAGCGTTCCTCATTACTAAATCATTGTCCTGTCACAGGGAGCTGCAGCCAATGCTCGGGCTGATCTCACAACACTTACAATGCTCATTCCTGAGCATTTTAGTGTGAGCCAGAGTTCACTGCACGTTTTGAGCACTGAGTGATGCTTCACTTACAGTCATCGGCCAAAGCATCCCTCCACACATGGACCGTCGTGTGGCGAGCAGATTTCAGTCGAGCACATGAAGTAGATCTGAGAAGGAAACGAGTCACGGATGATTAGATGCACTGTGACTAAACAGCTGCTGGCAATTCAGATTTGGCCACAATTAACAACAAAAATGACTTCAGCAGCCCATACACTCATAGCGAACACTCATTTACAGATGAGCAGTCCCTGACAATGTGCCTCGTTCGCGTGACTGTGCATTTTTATTAGCCACATGCACTGTGCCTAAAACAAATACAAGTAAAATATGTCCATTTCCAGTGGGCAATTTAAAAGCCATAGTGTGTACAGCAAGACCTAGCAGTGGATTATGACGACATCTACTGAAACTCAATACAATCTGTTTCTTTACCACAGCAGTACACCTCAACTGGCACCCATGCACCCCCCCCAACCACACACACACTGTGTCAACACCTGGCATATCTCCATGTATGGGAACTTTTGATAATCGAGTCTTTCCTGTGTGTGGTTTTCAGTTTGGATCCCTTGTTGCACGCCACTGCAGCCACTCCAAGTCAGACAACACAATATCTCCAATTAGAACAATGTGGAAAATTTACTGCATTTATATAGTGCTTTTCCATCTGCATTAGAAGCTTAAAGCATTTTAGAATTATGCCTCACATTCACAAAGAGATGTCAAGTGCTGCCATGCAAGATTCTCACTACACATCGGGAGCAACTAGGGGATTAAGGACTTTGCCCAAGGGGCCCTAGTAATTTTCTGGTCTGGCTGGGTTTTGAACAGAGGATCCTCTGGTCTGAAGCCCAACGCTTAACCATTAGATCATCACCTCCCCAAATACGGCAATATACAATATGCCAGGGCAATCTGCTGGCCTCCTTTCAGCCTACAGGTAGCTCACAATGGCCCAACGATTCTCCAGGCAAGGGAGCTTTCCTTGATATCTTTCATTAGTTTTTCTGTTTGCAGCATTAAAAGTGGACACCGTGTTGCATGCAACAGCAGCCAACACCATTCTAAGCCAACCAGTAGGACACTGTTGGAGTGCGCTCATGTGGAGGCCTCTTTTCAGCTGTGCACAGCACATCTCAGTTGTTTCACATACAAGTAAAAACTCACTGCCATCTATGTGCATACTCTACCTGACACGCCTTGAAGTACATATCTATCGGTGTTCAAATAAATTTGCAATGCAAACAAGATTTACATTATATCAGAGAATGGAATTTGTGTGAGGCCTGCCACACACAAGTGTATTTTAAGTGTAATAAGAAGGATGAATTAAATTGAACTGAAAATTGGCAGCATGCGTCGTTCGCACGTCGGTGCGCGTTACTCACGGTGGTGACGGTGCGTGAAGGTGAGCGGCAGCTGTCCTCGGCGCGCTTCCATCGCTGCTGCTGCTGGCTGGTTCAAACTTTTGGCATAAAGTTCTGTTTGGCCTCATGGATGAAACATTTGGGAATTCACTCAGACCCAGACACAGGTTTTGACGATGTTCTTGCTGAGGTGGTGTTTTTTCTATGTGGATTTAAATCAGATCCACGCGGCAGCTTTTGTGGATTTCCACACGTGAGCTGTGGACAGCGCATATCAGCGGCGTTTTGATTGGACACGTGCGCACGCGCACTCGCAGTTCTGTTCAGCGCCTTTTTATTATTAAAAGGTTTAATCCTTGTGACTGTGGCGCCTGATAGGTTAAAGAGAACCACTTTTACAGTAAATCATGTATGTAGTCCCTTTTGAGTTTTGTTTGAACATTTGGTTTTCAAACAAAGAATTCAGAATCTTATATTGCCAAATTGTGTTGAAACAATTTAGGATTTTCACCCATATGAGTTGAAATACAAGAACAAAATACCACGACACATTTATATTGATCTGTTTGATTTTATTTTGTTTATTTTTTATTTTGTGGTGATGAAATGTAATGTAATGCTCACTTTCAGAGATACCAAGCCTGCTTATAATACATGACTGTGTGTTACTTTGGCAAAGGTAATTTACACTTCTCTGATGGCATCATTCACACCAGAAAGTACAGATTTTCAGCATCAGATGCTGCCTTCAAAATGACCTTTTCCATGGATGTCCATGCATTTTTCAACAAGACAATGCAAAACCACATTCTGCACACTACAAAGGCTGCAGAGGAAGCGAGGACAAGATGGGCCTGTCTCCAGCAGAGACTGGGTAGAAAATTTTGAAATGAGAAAAAAAAATTAAAAAAATAATGCAGTGATGACCACACACGAGGTCTATTAGAAAAGTATCCGACATTTTTTTCAAAAACCATATGGATTTGAATCACATGTGATTGCGTCAGACAAGCTTGAACCCTCGTGCGTATGCGTGAGTTTTTCCACACCTGTCGGTTGCGTCATTCGCCTGTGAGCACGCCTTGTAGGAGGAGTGGTCCAGCCCCCTCGGCGGATTTTCATTGTCAGGAAATGGCGGAATGATTTGGGCTTTTTTTCCCCCATCAGAATTTTTTCAGAAACTGTTAGAGACTGGCAGCTGGAAACCATTCGAAAAATTTATCTGGCTTTCGGTGAAAATTTTACAGGCTTCACAGAGTAACAAGTGTTATTACAGCTTTAAGGATGCTCGGCGCGCCGCGCTCCATGCCGCCATCGAGAGCCACAAACCACCGGATCATTTCTAAACGGATGGCTCTGTGGATCCGAGACCGTTGTGTGCACTTTCTCTGGTTATCACAAGAGCTGGACAGCCATTTTCCGGCAGATTTCACTTAAGAGATTTTGTCATGGAAAGCCGAGCGGAGGCTTCGCGCGTCACAAACAATTTGCTGATGGAGCGAGACAAAGGAACACCTCCGTTTTGGTCTCACAGGACGGCTTTGAGATGGCGTTCAGACAGCTGTCGGTGGTTTTTCCATCGAGTGATTATCCGAGAAATTGTGGATGTGCCAGAACATGTCCCGTGAGGCTTCATCACGGCGTTGCTTTGCGCCATGCGGCACCGCCACGATGCGCGGAATTCCTCCGCACGTCTGTCTCAATGTGCCGAAAAAGTGCTGATGTTCACGTCTTTTCACAATTCCTGTGCTAGTCAGATGACGTCCCGGATAAAACACAGCGTCCAGTTTGGAAATGAATGGCACATTCCACTGTTACAGGAGTTTTTGTCATGGAAAGAGGAGCGGAGGCTTCGGCATCAATAAAACAGTCAGATTCTGTAGAGACTTTCAAGTCTAGACAGAAGATGCACTTATTTTCCCTTTCGTATGGCTAGCACACTGGCGTTACTATGCTTTTTACTCTTAATTAATTGTACAACCCCTGGCAAAAATTATGGAATCACCGGCCTCGGAGGATGTTCATTCAGTTGTTTAATTTTGTAGAAAAAAAGCAGATCACATACATGACACAAAACTAAAGTTATTTCAAATGGCAACTTTCTGGCTTTAAGAAACACTACAAGAAATCAAGAAAAAAAGATTGTGGCAGTCAGTAACGGTTACTTTTTTAGACCAGCAGAGGAAAAAAAAATATGGAATCACTCAATTCTGAGGAAAAAATTATGGAATCACCCTGTAAATTTTCATCCCCAAAACTAACACCTGCATCATATCAGATCTGCTCATTAGTCTGCATCTAAAAAGGAGTGAACACACCTTGGAGAGCTGTTGCACCAAGTGGACTGACATGAATCATGGCTCCAACACGAGAGATGTCAATTGAAACAAAGGAGAGGATTATCAAACTCTTAAAAGAGGGTAAATCATCACGCAATGTTGCAAAAGATGTTGGTTGTTCACAGTCAGCTGTGTCTAAACTCTGGACCAAATACAAACAACATGGGAAGGTTGTTAAAGGCAAACATACTGGTAGACCAAGGAAGACATCAAAGCGTCAAGACAGAAAACTTAAAGCAATATGTCTCAAAAATCGAAAAATGTACAACAAAACAAATGAGGAACGAATGGGAGGAAACTGGAGTCAACGTCTGTGACCGAACTGTAAGAAACCGCCTAAAGGAAATGGGATTTACATACAGAAAAGCTAAACGAAAGGCATCATTAACACCTAAACAGAAAAAAACAAGGTTACAATGGGCTAAGGAAAAGCAATTGTGGACTGTGGATGACTGGATGAAAGTCATATTCAGTGATGAATCTCGAATCTGCATTGGGCAAGGTGATGATGCTGGAACTTTTGTTTGGTGCCTTTCCAATGAGATTTATAAAGATGAGTGCCTGAAGAGAACATGTAAATTTCCACAGTCATTGATGATATGGGGCTGCATGTCAGGTAAAGGCACTGGGGAGATGGCTGTCATTACATCATCAATAAATGCACAAGTTTATGTTGATATTTTGGACAATTGAAAGGATGTTTGGGGATGATGAAATCATTTTTCAAGATGATAATGCATCTTGCCATAGAGCAAAAACTGCAAAAACATTCCTTGCAAAAAGACAGTGTCAATGTCATGGCATAGGGTCAATGTCAATGAGCAGATCTGATTTGATGTTAATTTGGGGGATGAATATTTACAGGGTGATTCCATAATTTTTTCCTCAGAATTGAGTGATTCCATAATTTTTCCTCTGCTTGGTCTAAAAAAGTAACCATTACTGACTGCCACAATCTTTTTTTCTTGATTTCTTATAGTGTTTCTTAAAGCCAGAAAGTTGCCATTTGAAATGACTTTAGTTTTGTGTCATGTCTGTGATCTGCTTTTTTTCTACAAAATTAAACAACTGAATGAACATCCTCTGAGGCCGGTGATTCCATAATTTTTGCCAGGGGTTGTATTAGGAAACGGAGCGGGCTGCAGCCTCAACTTTATCTAAATTCTGGGTCTGTTAGTGAAGCTTAGGGCTAGTGGCCGGCGATCACCTTAGTATTTCTTCTGTTTTTCTTGTTGCTTAATGCTGACAAATTATACTGTATTTGTTTTCTGTTTGATGCTTGATTCTGTTTTTTTTCTCTGTCTGAAGTGCAGTTCCATCCAGAGATGGGTGTGGTATCTGTTCTGGAAACCCTCCTGTCCTGTGCACCGGCAACATTTCTTGTATATTCGTTTTGTGAATTGTTTTGTAATTTGTGTCAGTACCATGACCCAAGCAGAGGGTCGCTCCTTTGAGTCTGGTCTGCTTGAGGTTTCTTCCTCAGAGGGAGTTTTTCCTTACCACTGTCGCCTGTGTACTTGCTCTGGGGGTTGGTAAGGTTAGACCTTACTTGTGTGAAGCACCTTGAGGCAACTTTGTTGTGATTTGGCACTGTAAATGAAAATAGATTGAATTTAAATTGAGAGGCGTGGCATCACGGTGGCCCCATGTAGGTCTGTCTGCTCTCACACTGTCAGAGGCTGCGGCATCTGTTAATGGAAGATACTCACTGAAAAACGCCAGTAAATACTCCAGCTATAAAAGAACAGTCACGTTGACCTGAACACTTCAGTCGTACAGACTAAGAAACTAGTTGTGGAAAAACATGGAGGGTTTATTGTTCACCTCCCGCTGGCAAAATTTCTGCTCTGTTACAAGTGACTGCTACATTCTGATAACATTTCAAGGACTTTTATAAAGTTTCACAAGACTCATTCAAAAAAAATGAGACTGACTATATTTGTTACTGAAGAGCCATAACTATGGTAAAATGGGCCCCAACTCAAACGACATAACATGCATATCAACCTATAATAAGGACTTGTATCAAGTTTCATGTAATTCCTCCTAAAAATGTGAGAGGAGTTGATTTCAGAATGCTTATACCCTTATCAGCAGCGCCGCCGTTCGGCATAAGCAGACTACACAGCCTGCGTGGGGCACCAACCATGTTGCACTAGTTTGCAGGGCCTCCAATTGACTGAAAAATGTGTTGAAATTATTACATTATTACCAGTGATGCAGAACACATGTACGTTGTGCCCAGTGATGCCGGTAACATGTTACTCTAGTATGACTGCCTTTTCAGAGACGAGTAATCTAACGCGTTAATCTCACCAAATCAGTAATCAGGTTAACGTTACTTCTCCAAGTCACTGTGCATTATTATTGGGTCGATCGCAGCATTAAAATCAGCTTGTGGGCAGGAGGATGTCAGCGTTTGGTTGAAATGCCCACTTTCAGTGAGCTGTGAGCTTTTCCTCCTCTGTGCAACAGCTCCGAGTTAAAAACAGTTGTCTCTCAAAGCGCTCAGAGCTATGGCTTTACAAAGACATGGTTAGGTTTTTTTCTTTTATTTAAAGCTCTGTGTGTCCTCGCTATAGACATGTGATCTGCGATGCGTTACCAACAAATATCAACTTTCCACCCAAATGTGCCTAATGTCTGAGGGCAACATGAAGTAAAAACCGCTGAAAAAGTTTCTTACCTGTCAATCTGGTTGCGTTTTCTGCATAAATAAGCGTTATCCATTCTTCTGCTCAAACAGCAAGTCAGGGGCGATCCCACACGGGAAGGGGCATGGGTGGGGGGATGCGGCTCCCCACAACACCCCTAGATTAAAAGGTCCATTTTTGAAGACATTTTTCATGCCATTACTAAAACTACTTATAGTAATAATAATTTCAACAACTAAAATGTTTCAAAAATTTAAGTGTTAGAAAAATGTAATAGTTACATTTATGAACAATGTTTGTTAGAAATTGTAAGTTTTACGGTTAGTGTTGATAGTGAAATATGAGGTCAGGAAAGATATCCATTTTCTTTTTTTATAAAACAAATATTTATGTTCATTGAAGTCAAGAAAAGGTGACTACAGTGAGTACTGGCAAAACGGGTTATTTTCATGTTGAGGTAGGGGTGTTGTCGGCAGCTGCTGAAAGTAACTACTAATCTAACTTAGTTACTTTTAAAATTGAGTAATCAGTAAAGTAACTAAATTGCTTTTTCAAGGAATAATCAGTAATTGGATTACTTTTTCAGAGTAACTGTGGCAACACTGGCTGTGCCTGTGCAAATACCAAACAGTGGATTCTAGATGTTTGCATCCTACACCCCCCCCCCCCACACACACACACACACACACGCGCGTGCGAATATAATATTACTTTACCTCTTCGCTAGGGTCTGTGACCTCCCCATCAGGAAGGAACATGAAGGTTTTGATGGTGAAGCGGCGGACCTGTGCCTGTGGAACAGGCAGAGGAGGATCAGGCAGCACACTCTGGTCTGTGGCAGGATCCAAGAGGTTGGGACATCTGGGAAGCACCAATAGATTAGAAAGTCAACAACCTAAAAAATGAATTAATTTACATCAGTCATGTTCAGTTCACCTCACTCATCTTCTAAAGATTGGGTTTTTAGAAATTAAAAGGTTCTGCAAAGTTCTTAACAGTACTAAAGCAGAAGTTTAGGAGATATTTCAAACATACCCGTTGTAAAGAATGACCCACACAGCATTCCCAGAGCGGGGGTAGGCCACACAGAAGTGCACCAGCAGCACCCAACTAGGATCTGGGGAGTTGAGAAGCCGCACTTCCAAGTAGAGCGGTTTCCCCAGCAGCATCTCCAGGGGCTGGTGGTACTGTGGGTAGTAACTGCTGTACTGGGCATCTAATAATGTAGTCATTAGAAGAGACTGGTTAGTTTGTGTAGTAAAAAAAGGTATTAGTTCCCTTACAGGTGATAAACGATTATTATTGGACCGTTTAAAAAAAAAAAAATCAGTCATTAATTCAGACTATTTCCATTTTTCTCAACTGTCTTAACTGTGTCCTGGAGTGCACAACCAATTTCCCTGATATGCAAAACGGGTGTTGTGTCGAGATGAGCTCCCCGTCGAATTGAGCTACCTATGGGGTTTCACTTTCATTCACTGAATATATGACTCTTGACAAAGTCAGATTATTTTGACAGGCAAATAAATTTATAAATTGTTCATCCGATCGTAGTAATGTGTAAAATGTACTCTAAAAACGTAAGTATTCTTAACATGGATACTTTTTTTAATGACTGCGAAAATCATTCATTACAATAATCCTTATTTATATGCACCTCAATGGTCTTTGGACTTTATTGTGAACAGATAATTTATTATAAGTTCAGTTGGCATTGGCCCATAGGAAAAGCTATACAATAAAAATTAAAGACATTGTGTACATGCAAACCTTTGCTTTTTTAAAATTAAAAATACACTTATTACTGTATTTTTATGTAAAGACAAAACACGTGGGTTTTCTTCAGTGGGGTAGCTCAACTCAATGGGTGAGATGCGTGGTAAAGAGAGGTAGCTCAACTCGACAGGTAAGGTGTTCAAGTCCGAGGTAGAGAGCGATGTGCACTTGTGTGGAGGAGCTCATCTCAACAGGTAGTTCATCTGAATGGGACACTGGCCATCTACCTTTGGCAATCCTGAGCTGGACTCCAAACACCCCCTGGGTATGAATGGCAGCACCCAGTGTTGGAGTTTTAACCAAATAGCTCACAGTCTGAACATCACTGGGCAGATAGCGGCACTCCACCAAGAGCCTGGGGAACAGACAGAAGGAAACATACCATAAAAACTGTCTATTTACTCAGATATGTTACTTCAAAGAGATGACAAGGTCAAACGGGTCATTAATCCAAAACTTGCAGTAAAACATGGGTTGGGATGACTAGTGAAGAGCAGTTGCCTAGTTGGATACAATTACAAACACAGTCTGCATTATATATAACGGCTGAGTGAATCCTTGTAATTTGATTAGTGCTTTGTATGTCACGTGACATGGATTATTCGTCCCATTTGTGTTGCATCGCCTTTAGAGTGCAATTTGGTTCCATACGTTTGGTACTATTGCAAATGCGCACACAAGACAAATCCACTGCGCTGTAAGCTGTCTGGAGGCTCTTCGCAGGACAGAATGAAAAGCTGGTCTTTTTTCACTGCACTGAGGAAGTACAGTCTTTTTTTTGGTAGTACACGCACGTACAAGCGCTTTCCCAGTTGTGTGAGCGTGTGTGCGCACATGGGACAAACACACAAGCGGGACGACAATTTGATCGAGCTAACTGACAGTGGTAGGTCTTGTAACATGCAAAAATCCACTCTGCTGTAAGCCGTGTGGATGCATGAAGAGCTGTTCAGATGAAAAAGCTGACATGATTTTTGGCTGGACTGAGGAACTACAAGTCTTTTTTTTTTAATGGAAGTACAAAGTCAGTGCATGGCATCACCCGACTACACTCCACAATTTGGGCTCCTATTTAAAGTTCGTGTTGGACTTTAGCAGCAAAATGTAAGTCCCTTTTCTGTTTATAAATTAATATCAATTGACAAGGATCTATTTTAGCCGGTATATGAAACAATGAATGTTTTTACATTCTTTCAATGGAACAAATATTTTATTCGCCGAGTTGAATGGTATGTTCCAGCTTTCACCTCATGAAATATTCGTACCGTTGAACTCAAACATTCATTTGTATACTAACCTATGGTGCCTTGGCCAAACGTTGAAAGTTTACCAGTGACAAGTGACGGCTTTCTGCAGTACAGTTCAGTGATTTTGACCTTTGACTCCAAGGTCTATAGGCTTCTTGGTGTAAATATACCTAATACACATACCAAGTGAAGATTAGAGTTTAAAAAAAAAAAGCTGCTACTGTGTACAACATTTTCACAAAGTATGCTCCAGTGAATGAACACTTGGCTTCAAAATCAATAGGCTTTCTTGGGGTCAGTATGTCGTAAGCCCACACAGACATTTAGCTCACTGGCTGCACTGCATAGTGGTGGGGGTAACTGTAGAACTACATGTTGAAAACATGACAAACAGTGAATTACACGAAAACAATATTTGTGGTATGAGTAGATACAACATATTTATTCAAAACGTTAGTTAAGGTTTTTAATGACATTTTTCTTGCATGTGACACTGGGAAGTCTTATCTTGGTTTTGCTCGATTTAATGGCTGCTTTCAATATGGCTGACCACGGTATTTTATTATCTCAACTACATCACTTGGGGGCATTGGTGGTACTGTGCTTGAGTGGTTCCGGTGCTATCTGACAGAACATTTTCTGTCAATATCTGACTTTGAATCTTCTGAAATCCCTTTGTCATGTGGTGTTCCACAGGGCTCTAGCTTGGAGCCTTTGTTATTCTTTCTATACTCAACAAAAATATAAACGCAACACTTTTGGTTTTGCTCCCATTTTGTATGAGATGAACTCAAAGATCTAAAACTTTTTCCACATACACAATATCACCATTTCCCTCAAATATTGTTCATAAACCATTCTAAATCTGTGATAGTGAGCACTTCTCCTTTGCTGAGATAATCCATCCCACCTCACAGGTGTGTCATACCAAGATGCTGATTAGACACCATGATTAGTGCACAGGTGTGCCTTAGACTGTCCACAATAAAAGGCCACTCTGAAAGGTGCAGTTTTGTTTTATTGGGGGGGGATACCAGTCAGTATCTGGCGTGACCACCATTTGCCTCATGCAGTGCAACACATCTCCTTCGCATCATCCGTGAAGAGAACACCTCTCCAACGTGCCAAACACCAGCGAATGTGAGCATTTGCCCACTCAAGTCGGTTACAACGACGAACTGGAGTCAGGTCGAAACCCCAATGAGGACGACGAGCATGCAGATGAGCTTCCCTGAGATGGTTTCTGACAGTTTGTGCAGAAATTCTTTGGTTATGCAAACCGATTGTTTCAGCAGCTGTCCGAGTGGCTGGTCTCAGACGATCTTGGAGGTGAACATGCTGGATGTGGAGGTCCTGGGCTGGTGTGGTTACATGTGGTCTGCGGTTGTGAGGCTGGTTGGATGTACTGCCAAATTCTCTGAAACGCCTTTGGAGACGGCTTATGGTAGAGAAATGAACATTCAATACACGAGCAACAGCTCTGGTTGACATTCCTGCTGTCAGCATGCCAATTGCACGCTCCCTCAAATCTTGCGACATCTGTGGCATTGTGCTGTGTGATAAAACTGCACCTTTCAGAGTGGCCTTTTATTGTGGGCAGTCTAAGGCACACCTGTGCACTAATCATGGCGTCTAATCAGCATCTTGATATGGCACACCTGTGAGGTGGGATGGATTATCTCAGCAAAGGAGAAGTGCTCACTATCACAGATTTAGACTGGTTTGTGAACAATATTCGAGAGAAATGGTGATATTGTATATGTGGAAAAAGTTTTAGATCTTTGAGTTCATCTCATACAAAATGGGAGCAAAACCAAAAGTGTTGCGTTTATATTTTTGTTGAGTATATATTGCCTCTGGGGACTATTTTTTTGAAGACATGGGATTTTATTCAACTGCTATGCAATTATTGCCAGATGTATTTGCCTGTGACTCAGAGGGATGGTCAGTCATTGTAACTGCTCCTGGCATGTTTAGAGGATATTAAAGCCTGGCTTGTCTTGAATTTTTCAAGTTTTAATGAAAAGAAAACAGAGGCGGTGGCTTTTGGACCTAGCACTGAGTCCTCTATCAATTGGATTGTGATCTTAAATTGGACAGTCAAACTACAGCAGCGATGAAATCTGGTTTTTATCATTTGAGGCGTTTGGCAACAGTGAAACCTTTTCTTTCCAGGCAACATTTTCAGCTGGCTATTCATGCTTTTGTGTCATCTCATCTCGATTGCTACAATTCGCTCTATGTGGGAGTAAATCAGGCACTTCTCTCCCGTCTGCAGTTGGTCAAGAATGCTGGAGTGCAGCTTTCGACAGGAGCTCGGAGGAGGGAGCATATGACTGCTGTCCCAGTTGCCGGTTCATTTTAAAAATTCTTATGTTGTTTTTAAGTCCCTTCCAAGGTCTAGCTCCATTGCACCTCTCTGGGCTTCTTCAGCCTTATGTACCTAATCGGTTTCTCAAGTCGGCTGACCAGCTGCTCCTGCTAGGGCTTTTTTGTGGTTGCTCCCAAACTATGGAACTGCTTGCCTCGGGGTTGTAGGGAGGCATCCTCATTGGTCATTTTTAAAATTTGTTTAAAAAAAAAAAACCTCTTGCTTTTGACACCAATGAGGCTTAGTTTAATAATTTTTTTAAATAGCATTTTAGCGGTTCTTTTATTTTACTGTGTTTTAACTTGTATTATGTTTGTAGTGTACAGCACCTTGTGTGAGAGCTGGCTGTTTTAAGGTGCTTTATAAATAAAGACGGTATGGTAAAACCCTTAAGTGAAGAGTGCTGGTTGCTGATGGATATTGTAGGGGAGCAGATCATTGGGGTACAAGCATCAAAATTTGGCATGGGGGATTTTCATTACTCAGCACATCTGGTCAATTAGGCACTTCAAAATTCAAGATGGCTGCCATTTTCCAAAATGGCGAGAGTTGACATTTGCTGTTTAGTATGGTTATGTATTTTGGTTCAAGGATGAACGATGCAAAAACAGAAAGTTAATAGGACAAACATTTTTGGAGAAATTAGCAATTTTAGCGAAACAACGGATGCTGTGCTGCAATACACCATGGGAGTTCGGGGTTTTGAGGCTTTAAATGTTATTGTGGTTGATGTTAGTCAAACAGTGTTCATGTTATTGATTTGTGTTTTTGTAGTTCAACTGGTTTTATCAGTTTAGATATGTCTCATGTTGGTATTACCATGAGTGACTTAAGTTTCATGTTTGTACCATGAGTGAAAGGTGTAGTGGTTTTAATGTCTTCAGTCATCGTTTGTCAAATTAAAACCACCTGCTTACAGCAGCTGTGCGTGCAACTTTGACAGCACAGCTCACATTTGCTGTTTGGCATATGTATTTTGGGTCAAGGATGAATGGCGCCAAACTGGAACACTGATAGGACTAATGGTTTTGGAGAAGCTACAAATATTAACCAACATTGCTAGTTACATTTTGGACTCACACACCTTTTCAGCAGGAGGCAGTAAATAATCTTTATATTAAAAGCGTGAGTGTAAGTGCATATAATTGTAAATATGTTAAAAATACATGGATGACACAAGAAAGTGAGAACATTTATTTCCATTGTGGTCCATTTAAAAATCAAATGACAAAGTAGAAGTAATAATAAAATAAAAGTGTGTATATGATAACCTAAACAATTTATAAATACATTAAGATGGTAAATTAAAATCAAAAATTACATATCCTCTTCTAAAAATTGTTGAGGTCTAAGGTTCTAAAAACATTCTGGATTCTCACATCATTCCAACTCATCGCATAATTTATTACCACCCTTGAAAAATGTCTCTAGAGCCTATGGATCCCCACAGGCAACACATTAGTTTGTGAAATAATTTGAAAATTAACTCTGGCATGTCTGAAAATCTACAATTTGAGAGCAAGATCACAACTCTAACATTTTTGTGGTGGGGGGGGGGTGGGGGGGGTAATTTTAGGGTTGATTTGGCAGCCATGAAATTCCACTGATGCTGTAAAAATGATCCATTGTGATAGGAGCATTTCGATGCAAAAAGCTATTTTTCAGTAGGTCATTTTGGTGGCCATCTTTGGTTTTCAAGAGGCTAACTGACCAAATTTATTAAGTACCATCTTGGGAATCATGCCTAATTTGTACAATTTTGCTGTAAAATTTATATCATTTGTCCCACTATTGGCCTGTGTTGGCTCTTGCTTGATTTCTCCTCAATCGAACAATTTCTGAAAGGTTACCCTGTCAGTTTTTCCATAGCTATGCAGAGAGAGAAAAAAAAGGAGGTACTTGACTAGCCAGGTACTAGTTAATCATTTTAGACAACTGCGACAAGTCGCCCCAACCCCTATTAAAATAGAGCTTTAAAATCCATAAATTACCAACAGCCACTCCACTTCAATGCATCTCAGAGGATCTGCATGTAAAACTGAGGGCAAAATGTAGAGACAAATCTTAATATCTTTCTATCTTAACTTCTCTCCAAGCGCAGACACCTCATTTGCTCAAACACTCTGCACTTGCTGACAATAGTTAACAAAGTGGAAAAGTAGCATAACTTGTGCAGTTGTCATTAAGTAGTAATGGCTGTATGATTCACATTTTATGGGTACATAAGTATTTGAGAGAATGCTCCAACCTGACAGGATAATCTCTCGTGATGGTGCCATAGTTCAGCGAGATTGCCTGGAGCATGTTGATAATTTCCAGCATGTAGATGACAGTTTTTCCAACCTCCTGTAAGGACATGCAGTTTAGCATACTGACGTTAATAAATAAAGTGTCGACCAAATGTGGCTGACAGTTGTACAAATACTGCCTTTAAAGGATATGCCAGCTGTGCTTTAAATAGATCAACACTTCAAATTACAACCACTAAAAACACCAAGCAGCTGAAACAGTTTGTAGCCAAAAAGGGTTAGCCAAAAACCCTAACCCTAGTTACTGAGGTAATATGCTGGTCATTCTCTTCAGTAACCGTACCCAAGCCACCCATTTTTCTTCTTTTAATACATATGCATAAATCATCCAAACCCAGGTTACCTGGCTTGTTAGCCTTAGCTTAGTAAAAGACAAAGGTGTGGGGTTAGGCTTTATCTGTCACACTCAGGACACGCATGACCTGAGTGTGACACTCCACCCAGTTACTCAGTCACGGGTTTGACAGGATTTGAGACCAGCACAAGTAAGATAGAGACATGCAAAACTGCCCCGCCTGAGCTTTAAACTCTTCAGAAAACCTGTGTGATGTAAATGAGGATTGTTCATTATGATTGCATGTACCCATTCACTGAATTAATTTGTTACCAGGATTGACAGATTTCATTTTTACAGGATACCAAATTTGAATGAGTGGTGCATCGGGTCAGAATTAGAGGCTGACATTTTTTCAGGAATCCCACAGGTCATGGGAGTCAACTTTACTATTCATCACATGACTGGGACGGTACAGGATTAAAAAGTTACCGGGAGCAGACGGGACTGGGAACCAACTAATTGGAGAGAGAAAAGAAAAGAAGAAAAGAAAAAAAAAAAAACACAAAGGACCGGTGCCACTTCTTTCAGTAAGCCTACACTATAATGCAAGTCAAAAGAACTACATGGACCAGAAGCTAACAGGGTTTCTGGCCGCTGCTTTCCCCTGGAATTCAAAGAAGAGCAATGGTCAGAGCAAACACCAGCGAAGAAACCAGTGTGTTAAAAAGTGATTTGCAACACAAAGTCAGAAATAGCGACATATCCAGTGGTGGGCACAGATAACCAAAAAATTAACTTCGATAACAGATAATCAGATAACTGAAAAGTTATCTTCAATAAAGATAAAACAATAAACCACCCAAAAATGTATCGGAAGTTACAGATAACCGATAACAGATAAATTCCAATATTACCTCTGACACAACTACAACAAGTTTAATAGCTTATAATAATATTAAAAACAGACCCCAAGAATAAGACCACACTTTTCTTTCAACATTTGGCCCCTGCTGGAAGCTCTTGTTTACTACAGCGCTCCCAGCACAGAGGCACCCCGAGAGCAACCATAAAGCCAACTTTTTATCAATTCCGACACTCCGGTCAGGCGCAGGTCTTGAAAAATAAAGTCATGCTGACTTATGGTTTTGATTATAAATAACATTTATACCGATAGAATAACTCCATTAATGTCAATTATGTCATTTGTACAAAGTTAAAATATAACATATCTTTTAATGTTGAATAATGCACTAAATTCTGAGGTTTTGTAACAAACAGATCGCAAAGGATTCTGGGTAAAAGTGCCTCTGCTAAACACTGACTGAGTCTCTTTTTGGAGCGAGGCGGAGGGGAAGGTGAAGGGCTACAAATCCCTCCGTTTGGAGGGGTAGGAGAAGCTTACTGCTGTCTCTGAAAAAACAAACATGGCGCCTAAAGAGCCGCACAAATTTCATTACAAATTACGCTGTTTAGAAAGTTATAACTTGCCAAAAAACTTTACAGGCAGTTGTCTATGACAGCAAGGTGTATGCTGCTGGATGCATGTTCCGTATGTTGTCGTTCTGAAGAATATCGTAACGTCGCTCGTGTGCTGTGCACATACACACGAACGATACGATAACACACTTTTATATCTCACAATGGAGAAAATCATGATAAAGGATAAGCACGTTAATTTGTATGTTCATAAATCTTTGGATAATATCAATCCCTGCTGTTGGATTTCAAGGTCTGTAACGTGTGTGTATTTTGTAAACAAACGGAGCCCTGAACACACAGCTAATAAGCTTTCAGGCAGAAAATGAAAAGTTTCATCAATGGGAATAAGTTGGAAAATATATACACACACACATGTATATGTGTAACATAACCTGACGTCCTAATAGACTGATATTATTTGTCAAGGAAATTTCTAAAGGAAATAAGGCTGGATGCAAAAAATTGGAGAATTTGAAAAAGAAATAAGGTTGCAATTCCATTAAAAAAGTGAAACTTGTATAATGTATACATTCATTGCACACAAAAAAAGCCATTTGCAAAGCCAAAAAGTTGATTTGACAGTCATCTGACATAACTGGGGTCAAAATAAATAGAACACTGCTATCTACTGGTTCCCACACGCTTAGTGAACACTACTGACCAGTAGATGGCAGTAGAGGCCTTGAAAACAAAATTCCAGATACAGTAATCCCTGACTGCTACATTTAAAATGCATGGAATTTAACAAACGCAAATAAAACCAACATCTATAATCGCAGAGAATATATTCAAGAGAGTTTTAGGCACTAGAGTTTAATGCTGTTGTCCGTGGAGCCTGAACAGAGTGTCTGAAATGCATTTGTCCTGTCGTGATGTACTGAGATTACATCATCCTACCCAAAATGCAATGCGGGTCACAGGATGTGCTCACAAAACCTTAAAAATTAGCACATTAAAACTAAAACATATCTGATATTTTCACTTAATAAAACTTCAGACATGACAGTAATTTTAAATAACTTGTCCAAAATTTGTTTGGTTAAAATTTGAACCATAAGTTAAAAATGTATGCCTCTGGATGACTTAGGTGATATCGTGAGCATATTTTTTTCTTTTGGGGCTGTTTCTCCTTTGTCTGCAGAGGATTGAGATGCTTTTTATACAAGCGGCTCTCTTCTGTTTGCAAAGGTTATAGCTGTGTGTCTGTTACAGAACTTTTAATAGGTGAGTGCTAAACTAATTTTAAAAATGCTTGTCGATGTTCAGCTTTGTTTATCGGTTTAAAAGTTATCAGACAAAGATTAATCGGAAGATAATTGGTCCGATAATGGTTTTGAAATGGTTTTAAAAAGATAATCTGATAAAACATTATCTTCAATAATTATCTGTTATCGGATTATCGGAAGTGTGCCCACCACTGGACATATCTATTAAGCTCACAGAATTTGGAGGGAAGTCACAAATATTACTGAACTCCAGGAGTGTCGAGTGTGACGGTGGTAACACACTGTATGCTGCTTGTAAAACGTGAGGAGAGGCGCGCCACCCTCAGTCCAGAAAATGTAGATGCACTTTTTCCATACATACCAATACTTAAGGAAAGAACGTGTTAGATGTTAGTTAAACGTGATGATTCTGATAGTTAGCCCTAATTAGTTTCTGGGCAGTGTTTTCTTGCAAACAGACAAATATTCAAGTGTGCTGAAGAGTGAGAAAGTAGACTGATATGGCCACTGTATTTTTAATATTTGCATCATCTGTACTTTTTTCTTTTTCCAAAACTTAGGTACAGTATGTGAATTATTAAGGTAATGATGCCTTTATGCACTTTTGTTCATTAAGGACAGTCCTCTTGCTTGGCACAGTTTGTTGTTGTTTTAGCAATTTAAAACAAAAGTAATGCCACTGTTTTAAGGGAAACAACTGCTCGGTAAATTAGTCAAATGTAACATTACGAGGTCTGTTAGAAAAGTATCCGACCTTTTTAGTTTTTGCAAAAACCTGATGGATTTGAATCAGGTGTGCTTGCATGAGCCAACCTTGAACCTTCGTGTGCACGTGTGAACATTTTCACGCCTGTTGATTACGTCATTTGCTGGTAAGCAGCCTTTGTGTGAGGACGTGTAGCGCTCTCGGCAGATTTTCATTGCAAGGAAAATGGCGGAACGACTGGAGCAGCGCTACTGAATCAAGTTTTGCCAGAAACTGGGCGACACAGTGGAATGTACTGAAAAAGTGCTGATGTCCACCTCTTCTGCAATTTCTCGGATAGTCACACGACGTCCCGCATCACCACAGCGTTCACTTTGGAAATGATCAGGTCATTTCAGCATGTTGATGGCCAACCGGAGTGTGGCTTGCTCTCCACCATTGTGTGGATGTCTTTAAACCGGTTGTACCGCTCCTTAATCTGTGTGATGCCCACAGGATCATCACTGAAAGCCGTCTGAATCTTCCGAATGGTTTCCACCTGGCTGTCGCCCAGTTTCTGGCAAAATCTGATGTGGCGCTGCTCCAGTCGTCCCGCCATTTTCCTTGCAATGAAAATCCGCAGAGAGCGCTACACACATCCTCACACAAACGCTGCTTACCAGCAAATGACGCAATTGACAGGCGTGAAAAAGTTCACGCATGCGCACGAAGGTTCACGGTTGGCTCATGCAAGCACACGATTCAAATCCATCAGGTTTTTGCAAAAAATAAAAAGGTCCGATACTTTTCTAACAGACCTAGTATATGTTATGTTTGGGTTTATTCAACTAAGGTAGGCATGGTATAACCTGTGTTTTCTTTATTATTATTTTTTTACTGTAGATGACCTCCAAAAGAGCTAGAAACAGGGACTTAGCAACTGGTCCTCCGTTGAAAAACTATAAGACCACAGGCCAAACATTATTTATGTTTTGTGCCTTTTAGTGAAGTGTTTTTTTTTTTTTGATTAAGGCAATAAGTGTCTCCATATATTACCAGATGAACTGTTCCTGTTGCCATATCTTTTGAAATAAAACTGCAGAACACACAGTAATTTAAAAAAAAAGAATGGGGAGAAGGTCAAATCAAATTCGGTGTATTGCCTAAAAACTAAAAGGAGGAAAAAAATGGCAGAAGAATGGAGTGGGACAGGATTTTTTTTTTTTTAATACTCTGGCCCAGGATTGGGATGGGACAGGAGTGAAAATCTACTCCCGTGTCTCCCTCTAGTCAGAATCCACCATCTTTATTATTTCCTCATCCGATCACAATACAACACCATGTACTTACTGCTTCTGTAAAATATAACCCCTTTATAGACCACCTCTCTATTATTGGACAGGCATGCCTTCACTAAAATGTACGCACCAGTCTCCGTACACCACAGTCATTCATGGGGATCTTGAACAGGGCATACTCAGCCGTCACTTTCTGAGGCTTGCAGGTGGAGTTGCCCGCAGCAACAAGCAAAGTGGGGGAGAGCGGGGGCTCCGTGAGGGAGGCAGGCACAGAGAAGACAAAGTGCCGGTCAATAGTGCACTCTGGAGGAAGAAACGCACATTGTTACATAAAGGTCAGACAAACAAAAGGTCAGAAATCTCAGGAGGCGATTAATAATGAGACTCTGGGTATCTACCTTTTTTTTTTTTTTGACTGAATTGCCTCCTCACACATTAGGCAGATGGGGAGCTCACATTTCCACATGCAGAAAAATCTCAATTGTATTGTACGAAGAGGTGTGAAAACACCAACAAGGATCAAAATTCAGCTCACCATCCATGGGATAGTAGCAGGCAGGAGTGTGTGTGCCGAAGCAGCAGCCCATGGAAAGACACTGTTCCTGGGTTATATAGCTGAGCCCGCAGGGGAGACGGTGGTCATCGGGAAGGTTGCACTCTGAGGGAACGCATGACAAATGTCAGCAGCAGAGTTACGGTGCATCCAGAAAGAATTCACAGCGCTTCGCTATATTACCTTATTCTAAAATGGCTGAAATTCCCATAGATAGATATAGAGATAGAGATGGATAGGTAGGGGCAGAGATGGAGCTATAGAAATATAGAGATAGATAAGAACAAAAGACAATGGCTTAACCTAAATCAAATCTGCAGACAGCCATATTTTATTGTGTTTTCTTGTACTGTTTTATTGCCATTATTATGTGCTGTTTTATGATTGCATAAGTGTCCTTTTTATGTTCTAGGGACCACGTATGTGAATTAGCTATATGACCTATGAACATGGCATCAGTTATTGTAACAATGCTTTTTGTTCTGTCCCTATCAAATAAACATACAATAACAGGTAGAGACAAATAGAGACGGGTAGAGACAGGTAGAGATAAAGACGATAGAGATAGGCAGAGCTAGATAGAGATAGGCAGAGCTAGATAGAGATAAATAGAGATGATAGAGATAAATATATAGATGATTGATAGGCAGAAATGATAAGAGATAGAGATGATAGAGATAACAGAGATAAATAGAGATGATAGATAGGTAGAAGTGATAAGAGACAGGTCGAGATGATAGAGATAGAAATCTCTATCTCTTCATCAACCCAATATGAGACAGCAGGTTTCTAAAGAACAGATAAAGTTGGAAGCCGGAATACCCCTGTAGCCACAAAGAACGTGGAAAAAGTATGTTTACCAAATTAAGTGTGCACTAGCTTATAGGTCACAGTGCTTTAGGTGGCATGTGCATGCACTAGCACAAGTCCTGGTGCACATCAAGTTGTGTCTAGGAGCATGCACAGTACATCCACCACAGTAACACACTGGGTCCTGGATGGCAACCACCAATATGCACAGTCACAAAATAGTGGGATCTTGATAATGTTTAACACAACAACCCAATCACATGTAACAGTAAGATGAGAGCTAAAATCTGAAGTCTACCTTGATCATATCTTGGAATGGTGATTGGACAGGATAAACTGGCCTCTTTTGTCCCACTTTCAGTCATGTAAACAACACTGATCTGGTACATTTGGTCCTTTTTAACAGGGGGAAAAATGCATACAGGAATTAACAGCTACAGCAAATGGGCAACTGCGCAGACATTTGTGTGTTCTGTGTGAAACCTGAGTCATTACATGCCTGGATGGTCATGTGACATTGTGACTGTAAAGGTAGATGCAGAAGGATTTTGCCATCTTCACCCTTGCTTGCCGAATAACAGTGCTTTGGAGCATCCTGGAGTCTAATCCAATTCCCTGCGATGTCTGAAAGTCAGAACAACAGTGAGGGGAACAAGCAGAAATGGCCAAATACAGCACATTTTGTGCAGTCCTTAATGGCACAATTAAATATATCAACATGATGAGGCATAGTTGAAGCTTAACAGAAATAGATACGAGGTCTATTAGAAAAGTATTCAACCTTATTTTTTTTCAAAAACTATATGAATTTGATTCATATGTTTTTACATCAGCCAAGCTTGAACCTTCGTGTGCATGCGTGAGTTTTTCCACGCCTGTCGGTTGCGTCATTCGCCTGTGAGCATGCCATGTGGGAGGAGTGGTCCACCCCTCTCGTCGTCATTTCATTGCGAGGAAATGGTGGAATGATTTGGGCTTTTTTTCCCCATCAGAATTTTTTCAGAAACTTAGAGACAAGCAGCTGGAAACCATTTGAAAAATTTATCTGGCTTTCGGTGAAAATTTTACGTGCTTCACAGAGAATAAGGAGTGTTACTACAGCTTTAAGGACGCCCCACAACGGCGCACGGCGCGCCTCGCTCCGAGCCGCCATCGACAGGCAGAAAACACCACATCATTTCTAAACGGATGGCTGTGTGGAGCTGGGACCGTCGTGAGCAATTTCTCTGGTTATCACAAGAGCTGGACATCAGCCATTTTCCGGCAGATTTCACTTTTAACAAGAGCTTGTCATGGAAAGCCGCGCGGAGGCTTCGCGCGTCAGGACCGATTCGCTGATCGAGCGAGACAAAGGAACACCTCCAAGACAAGTTGGGACATGCCCAGCTCTCCACAATTTCTCTTATACTCACTGGGCTGGTAAGCATTGAAAGCCGAGATAGGCATGTCCCAACTTGTCCCCTGGCACTCCGAAACGGAGGTGTTCCTTTGTCTTGTTCGATCAGCGAATCGGTCCTGACGCGCGAAGCCTCCGCGCGGCATTCCATGACAAAATCTCTTGTTAAAAGTGAAATCTGCCGGAAAACGGCTGATGTCCAGCTCTTGTGATAACAAGAGAAACTGCTCACGACGGTCCCAGCTCCACACAGCGATCCGTTTAGAAATGATGTGGTGTTTCTGCCTCTTGATGGCGGCTTGGAGCACGGCGCGCCGTGCGCCATTGTGGGGCATCCTTAAAGCTGTAGTAACAGTCCTTATTCTCTGTGAAGCCCGTAAAATTTTCACCGAAAGCCAGATAAATTTCTCGAATGGTTTCCAGCTGCTTGTCTCTAACAGTTTCTGAAAAAATTTTGATGGAAAAAAAGCCCAAATCATTCCGCCATTTCCTCGCAATGAAACGACAAGAGGGGTGGACCACTCCTCCCACAAGGCGTGCTCACAGGCAAATGACGCAACCGACAGGCGTGGAAAAACTCACGCATGCGCACGAAAGGTTCAAGCTTGGCTGACGTAAAAACATATGAATCAAATCCATATGGTTTTTGAAAAAAATAATAAGGTCGGATACTTTTCTAATAGACCTCGTATACACACACATCTCAGCTGTGTTACCATTTAGCTCATGCAGTGATTATGATGACCATATGCACCTGGAATGTATATCTGCATCAATACCCACCCTTCAAAACAATTCCAGACATGGAAGCCTGGGGGAGCTCCACAGTCATCTGATGGGAGGAACAGAAGACTCCAGGCTCTGAGCTCAGCTGGCCTTTGATGGGGGTGGAAACAACAGGAGCTTCTGGGACATTTTGATGATGGCATTCCAAGTCCAGAATCTTATACTGCCCTGAGTACAGGTCCCACACCCTCAGAGGGAAGGAAATTGTACTGGAAGTCTAAGAGGAAAGAAGAATCAGGTCCACTTCAGTATAAATTAGACAGCTGGAGCAGTCTCACAATTCGTAGAACTAATGACTTATTAGCAGTGTTGCACAGAATATTAAAACTTCATATGTGATATGATCATGCATTCAGCCCACGTGGGAATAAATGATTAACAGACTGATAACGGAAGTCATTGTTAGCTTCTTCCCCAGTTACTGCCACCAGAGGATGAGTCGTGGTAATCTCTGACTTTTCTGCAGTCAACCTCTGTGCTTTGTCTTATAACACAAACGTACGAGCTACTCTGAGCCTCTGCTTTAATTTTGAGCAATTTAGTGTGCCAATGTTGAGCATTCCGTTCCAAGAAAACCAAAGCAATGAACATTAGTCTTACACTGTAGCACATAGGTGTCAGACGGATTCCAGAAAGGGCCAAGAGGGTGCAGGTTTTGTTTGTGACCACCAACTCCACCAGGTGATTTCACTGCGCACTGAGAAACTTGAAACTGGCTTATTCACATTTAATTGGTAAAATGCTCTCACTTGTAAAACAAACGTAGGGTACCACAAGTTAAACTTCGTCAAAGCCATTTAAAGATGTCAATCATGAAATCATGGATGATCAATGGAAACAGGATGCACCTGAGCTCAATTTTGAGCTTCATGGCAAAGGCTGTGAATACTTATGTACATGTAATTTTAGTTTTTATTATTTTAATAAATTTGCAAAAAAAAGTTTCACATTGTCATTATGGGATATTGTATGTAGAATTTTGAGGGGAAATCCATTCTGAAATAAGGTAATAAAAAAAAGGAAACGTGAAACCCTGTGAATACTTTCTGGTTACACTATATTGCCAACAGGAGACATTTTACACACAGAAAGTTACAACTGTTGTATTTTGAGAAGTTTCACTACAAAACCACAAACACATTTAACCATAAACTACCTAAATATAAAACATTACTGCTATTCATTGCTCATAGACTTTAATGACAACAGCCAATTAAAACTTCAATTTCAGACTGGAAGGACTTGAAACAATGTTTCACATTCAGCCTAAGAATCGAACATGTTTTGAGTTTACTGTTTACACCTTGACTATTGTTCACTAATTCAATAACAAAGAATGAAGTAGTGTCAGAACATTTTCAGAGATGAGAGTGACATAGATCGAGGATCTCACCTTTAAATGGCTGTGACAGGCTGGCATGGGACTGTGAAGGATTAAGGGAAAGTTCTCGACCATCTCTAACACGTAGCCGCATAGTGGAGACACACTGGAGATGGGAATCCAAGCATTTTGATCTATGGTAAGAAACAAAGGATGTTAAACTTTTGCCATCTCTAGCAGTGCAAAGTAAGTAATTATACAGTCTAGGAGCACTTTTGCATTGTGCATGCACCAGATCATACAAAAAAAACAAAACAAGCTTGTTTTCAAAACTTGGAGCAGTGTCATTCATTTACCCTTATCTCATGTGGGGCAGTCCTAAACTGGACAACTTTAAAATGTCAACACTGTTCATGTACCATAAAATATACATCTGACACAAAACATACACTGACCTTTGACCTGGATAAATTCTGGGTGAGGGTAAGCAAAGGGCAGAAAGACCATTATCCTTCCCATCAGACACTGGGTGAAATGTGACAGCGGAGGAGTTCGTGGTGGAGCTGCCGACGATATGGGAGTGGAAGGCCGTTTTGTGGCAGTTGTGGGTTTTGTCTCTGGATGCATGGCCACTGGGTGGTAGAATGGATGTGACTGGTACAAAGTTGGGTAATACTGGTAAGGGTAGTAGCTACAGACTGTATGCGTGTGAGGGGAGCAGATAGCAAGCGGAGTTGGCAAATGAGATTTTCCAGGAGGTTGCCGAGGTTCCTTCTGGGGAGGTGGTGGAAAGAAAATGGGCCCATAGGGGTAGAAATTGCCTGGAGAATACAATTCAGGGCTGTCAGGGTGTGTGGGGAAATGCACATTACCTGGATACTGAGCAGGGCCAATGGGCAATTTCAAAACTTGATGGAGTGTATGAGTTTGCTCTCGGCTAGGTTTTGGGGTATATGGTGCTTGTACCACATAGGGGGGCTGGTAAGGAGGGGAAGGGTAATTTGGGTGCTCGCTGGGATAGTAGCGTAGCATGGCTGGACCTGTGAAGTATGGGAAATGTTGGGATGGAGGCCCAGAAGGAGTGTCTGGAGAGAGCTGAGGAAAAACAGGTCGCACACCAACAGGGTAGAGCTGGTGAGGTTGAGGGTATGCAAATACATGGTGGGCAAAGTAATCCTGAGTAAGGGGTTGAGGAAGTGGAGCGGGTGCATGGACATCATGGAGGAAGTAGGGAAAATGATTACTACTAGTAAAGACAGGTGGAGAGGGGATATAGGGAAACTGTACATCGTCTGGACAGGAAAGGGTGTATTCTTGATTATGTAATATAAGACGGAGATGTATTCCATCCTTAAAAACAGAAAAGACAGCATTATAATTTCACCAGAGAGAGCTATGCAATGCACAAAATGTATTCAAAGAAGGGAACTTACTCCAAAAGTAATACAAGGTGCACTGAATGTGGCAAAGAAGACAAGTTCCTGAGGTTGGCTGCCAATGCGGAATGCACATTCTACTGATACAAGCGGAGCCCAGTCTCCATTCACTATAACAAAACAAGACCGGACATGTTTTTAACATTCTGTGGAATGGGCCATTGTTAAGTCAAAAATACTCATCACTTGGAACAGTGGAGACCGGGAAAGGGGATTCAATTAAATTATGCTGGCCAATAAGCAGATGCTGGCAAGTTCTTCCCAAAAACTCAAGATGCTATAAATCACTCAAATGCATTAACCTTATCCCGATCAGAAACAGACCACCTACGGCGCATCCAGAAAGTATTCACAGCGCTTCACTTTTTCCACATTTTATGTTAGAGCCTTATTCCAAAATGGATGAATTCATCCCCCCCCCCCACCCCCCAAAAAAATAATTCTACACACAATACCCCATAATGACAATTTTTTTTTTTTTTTTAGATTTTTAGAAATTTATTACAAATAAAACCAAAACTAAGAAATCACATGTACACAAGTATTCACAACTTTTTGTATGAAGAAACAAAATTCTGTGGTTTGGTGAGACAACGATTGAACTCTTTGGTGTGAATGTCAGGCTTCATGTCTGGAGAAAACCAGGCACCATCTCTACAGTGTAGCATGGTGGTGGTGGCATCATCATGCTGTGATGTTTTTCAGCGACAGGAACTGGGAGATTAGTCAGGATTGAGGGAAAGATGAATGCAGCAATGTACAGAGACATCCTGAATGAAAACCTGCTCCAGAGTGCTCTTGACCTCAGACTGACAGTTCATCTTTCAGCAGGACAATGACCCTAAGCACACAAGCCAAGATATCAAAGGAGTGGCTTCAGGACAACTCTGTGAATGTCCTGAAGTGGCCTAGCCAGAGCCCAGACCTGAATCGGATTTAACATCTCTGGAGAGATCTGAAAATGGCTGTGCACCAACACTCCCCATCGACTCTGATGGCACTTGAGAAGTGCCACAAAGAGGAATGGGCAAAACTGTCCAAAGAATAGAATAGTCTTTTCTTTGTACAAGGGGGAGGGTGCTCCCACAGAGCTACTGTACACCACAAAAAAAAGAAAGAGATATCTTATACACCACACAATTGCTTAAACATGATTATATATATATATATATATATATATATATATATATATGTGTGTGTGTGTGTGTGTATAAAGTCTAGTCGGATATAAACATTTAGGACTGATTGTGAAACATTAGGGGCACATTTAGGTTAGTGATTGTCAACACTGGGGGCACATAAGATAGGTGCACCAAGCTTGTGGCATCACGTTCAAGAAGACTTGAGGCTGTAATTGCTGTCAAAGGTGCAATCAAATATTGAGCGAAGACTGAATACTTACGTACATGTCATTTCATAGTTTATCTTTAATAAATTTGCAAAACTTTCCAAAAAATGTTATCATTGTAGGGTGTTGTAAGTAGAATTGAGGGGAAAAATGAATTTACTCCATTTTGAAATAAGGCTGTAACATAAAATGTAGAAAAAGTGAAGCACTGTAAATACTTTTAAGACACACCGTAAATCTCACGTTCACGCGCTCATCTTCAACCGCTTACTCCAATCAAGGTTCACAAGGGGGGCCGGAGCCCATCCCAGCAGCCACAGCACATGAGGTGGGGTCCAGTCCACCCTGGACATGACGCCAGTCTGTTGCAGTGAAACAGAGACAAACACATTCACACCCACTTGAAAGGCTTCCAATCCACCTAACTTTCATGTCTTTGGATCTGGGAGGAAGCCGGGGCACCAGGAGGGAACCCACACAAACACAGGGGAACACCCAAACTCCACACAGAGAGGCCACAGGTGGGAATCGATCCCATGATCTTGTTATGAGGCAAAAGTGCTAACCACTAGGCCACTGTGCTGCTCGCACCGTAAATCTGTGCTCCAATATTTTCTATGACAGAAATTTTAGCAATTAACTTGTATGTTAGCACCATTAGTATAAATTAGCAGAGGCAGAGAGCTCGGTAACATTTGCTACAATGATAATCTAGTTATTGAGGCTACTTGGCAATCAAAGTTTTTAGGCCCTGGATATCATTACGGCAACAATAACGATGTGTTGGTAGGTTATTACAGTGGTAATGTGACATCGTAGTCCTCACCCTAACCTTAATAACCCAAATCTTACACATACATGAACCCAAAGAATAACAAACAAGAAATGTTGGTTGATATGAAGGAGTAAAAAAAAAAAAAAAAAGTCTTCCATCGGAAATTTTAACCCATTTCCTGCATGACGGGCGGGGATACTTAAAAATTATACTAATAAGGTGCTAGCAACACATACCAAGTCACAAAACATCAGTTACGGCGGCTGCCATAAGAATAGCCCCAAGATATGGAGTTACAGCTGCAGTAACTGTAACCACTTCGTAGTTTTCAATACCTGCACCCAAGCCACCAGTAATAAAAAGGCTACTGCCCTGTCTGCAGAAATACGAGGTCTGTTAGAAAAGTATCCGACCTTATTTTTTTCAAAAACCATATGGATTGAGTCACGTGATTACATCAGACATGCTTGAACCCTCGTGGGCATGCGAGAGTTTTTTCACGCCTGTCGGTTACATCATTCGCCTGTGGGCAGTCTTTGAGTGAGGAGTGGCCCACCCTCTCGTCGATTTTTTCATTGTTTAGGAATGGCTCAGAGACTGCTGCTTTGTTTGATCAAAATTTTTTCAAAACTGTAAGGCACAACTGAGTGGACACCATTCGATAAATTCAGCTGGTTTTCGGTAAAAATTTTAACGGCTGATGAGAGATTTTGGTCTGGTAGTGTCGCTTTAAGGACGGCCCACGGCGCCTGACGGCGATCTGCGCTTCAAGGCGGCAGCGTCTCGCCGTTTCAAGTTGAATACTTCCACATTTCAGGCTCTGTTGACCCAGTAAGTCGTCAGAGAACAGAGAACTTTCAGAAGAAGTCGGCATGAGGAGTTTATTCGGACATTCCATTGTTAATGGACATTTTGTAATGAAAGAAGGTGCGGGCAGAGTCGCATGTCAGGCCGGACCCGACCGCGGGGGGGGCGCGACAGGAAAAACACCTCCGGTGGAAAACTTAACGGGCAAGTTGGAACATGCCCAAGCTGTTAAACAATTTCTCAGTTACTCACTTGTTGAAAGCCATCAAAAGCCGCCTGAATTTTACAAATGGTTTTCAACACGGTGTTTTTCCTGTCACGGCGCACACAGATTCGCCAAGTCATCACGGAAACGACTCGGCAAATTTGCGCACACGTCTTTCATTAAAAAATGTCCTTAAACAGTGGAATGTCCGCATAAAGTCCTCATGCCGACCTCTTCTGAATCTTCTATGTTCTCTCACAACGTCCTGGGTGAATTAAGCCTTAAATTAGGATGTTTTCAGGTCGAAACAGACCGACGACGGTGTCTGGAAGCGATGTGCGATGTCCCGTTCCGTGGGAAGTCCTTACACCGACAGAAAAACCCCATAATCTCTCATCAGCCGTTAAACTTTTCAACGAAAACCAGCTAAATTTCTCAAAAAGTGTCCACTCAGATATTCCTCATAGGCCCAGAAAAAAATTGATAAAGCAACGCGCACCGTCTCGAGCAGCGTGTGAAACAAAGGAATTCAGCTGAGAGGGCGGGACCACATCTCACTCAAGGCCTGCCCACAGGGAAATGACGTCACTGACATGCGTGAAAAAACTCACGCTTGCGCACGAGGGTTCAAGCATGATTGGTGTAATCGCACGTCATTCAAATCCATATAGTTAAAAAAAAAAGTGTCGGTTTCTTATCTACACTCAAAAATATAAATGCAACACTTTTGGTTTTGCTCCCATTTTGTATGAGATGAACTCAAAGATCTAAAACTTTTTCCACATACACAATATCACCATTTCCCTCAAATATTGTTCACAAACCAGTCTAAATCTGTGATAGTGAGCACTTCTCCTTTGCTGAGATAATCCATCCCACCTCACAGGTGTGCCATATCAAGATGCTGATTAGACATCATGATTAGTGCACAGGTGTGCCTTAGACTGCCCACAATAAAAGGCCACTCTGAAAGGTGCAGTTTTATCACACAGCAAAATGCCACAGATTTCACAAGATTTGAGGGAGCGTGCAATTGGCATGCTGACAGCAGGAATGTCAACCAGAGCTGTTGCTCGTGTATTGAATGTTCATTTCTCTACCATAAGCCGTCTCCAAAGGCGTTTCAGAGAATTTGGCAGTACATCCAACCAGCCTCACAACCGCAGACCACGTGTAACCACACCAGCCCAGGACCTCCACATCCAGCATGTTCACCTCCAAGATCGTCTGAGACCAGTCACTCGGACAGCTGCTGAAACAATCGGTTTGCATAACCAAAGAATTTCTGCACAAACTGTCAGAAACCGTCTCAGGGAAGCTCATCTGCATGCTCGTCGTCCTCATCGGAGTCTCGACCTGACTCCAGTTCGTCGTCGTAACCGACTTGAGTGGGCAAATGCTCACATTCGCTGGCGTTTGGCACGTTGGAGAGGTGTTCTCTTCACAGATGAATCCCGGTTCACACTGTTCAGGGCAGATGGCAGACAGCGTGTGTGGCGTTGTGTGGGTGAGCGGTTTTCTGATGTCAATGTTGTGGATCGAGTGGCCCATGGTGGCGGTGGGGTTATGGTATGGGCAGGTGTCTGTTATGGACGAAGAACACAGGTGCATTTTATTGATGGCATTTTGGATGCACAGAGATACCGTGACGAGATCCTGAGGCCCATTGTTGTGCCATACATCCAAGAACATCACCTCATGTTGCAGCAGGATAATGCACGGCCCCATGTTGCAAGGATCTGTACACAATTCTTGGAAGCTGAAAATGTCCCAGTTCTTGCATGGCCAGCATACTCACCGGACATGTCACCCATTGAGCATGTTTGGGATGCTCTGGACCGGCGTATATGACAGCGTGTACCAGTTCCTGCCAATATCCAACAACTTCGCACAGCCATTGAAGAGGAGTAGACCAACATTCCACAGGCCACAATTGACAACCTGATCAACTCTATGCGAGGGAGATGTGTTGCACTGCATGAGGCAAATGGTGGTCACACCAGATACTGACTGGTATCCCCCCCAATAAAACAAAACTGCACCGTTCAGAGTGGCCTTTTATTGTGGGCAGTCTAAGGCACACCTGTGCACTAATCATGGTGTCTAATCAGCATCTTGATATGGCACACCTGTGAGGTGGGATGGATTATCTCAGCAAAGGAGAAGTGCTCACTATCACAGATTTAGACTGGTTTGTGAACAATATTTGAGGGAAATGGTGATATTGTGTATGTGGAAAAAGTTTTAGATCTTTGAGTTCATCTCATACAAAATGGGAGCAAAACCAAAAGTGTTGCGTTTATATTTTTGTTGAGTGTAATAGACCTCGTATGTTAAACAGTGAAAACAAAGCTTGTTCATCTCAGCCTGAATGGCATCTAAGAGGCATCAACCTTCACGCCAGTCTTGCCCACACCATTTTTTTTTACCTGAAAGTTCTATTTTTTTTTTTTTTTACTTCAAAGATATTTAAAAATTTAAGTTTTATTTCAAGTTTTTTTTTTAAGTTCAATAAATTGAGGGCATTTTGAAACTCAATGTTCAATCATTTTAATTCTCGCCAAAATAAGTCAAGCAGCACTAATCATGACTCATTTAGTCCTTATTTTTGATAGTTTCAGAGACTGCCCCCTGGTGGCCACAATCATAACTGAAACGTGCCCAATATAAACTTGTGAAAGGCCTTGAGGTGACCTGATGTACTGAATTTGATCTTCAACCACATAGTCTTTGTCAAATGAATGTGTACACATGGACTCAGTGGATGGACAGAGTGAGGTAATTCTTTGACCTGCTATGTCCTCGGGTACCAAAATGGCAGCGAGACAGAACTATTGCACGGCCAGTGAAACAATGGCAAACTGTATGAATAATCCATGCCGCGTGACATACAAGCCACCAATCTAATGACAAGGATCCACTGGGCCATACTAAAATACGAAATGAGCAAAATGGGGACTGCTAATCATGAAATGGGGGTAAAATGTAATGAAATGGAGCAGAGTGAACCAGACTGCCTCCAAATAATTACTTTTATTTAATTGTTCAGCTTATGTTTTTTTGAGTACATGTAGTAGGGGCAGGTGCGCCATCTGGCGTTCGAGAAATGAAATTTCAATTAATGGGTCAGTCTGCTCCCTTTCGTTAAGTTTTATCCCCATTTTGTTATCAGTCCCCATTTCATCCCATTTAGCTAAAAAAAAAACAACTTAAAACTACTTAACTGAATCATATTTGGAGTTGGCCTGCTCCATAATTAAATAAAAGTAATTGAGTCACATTTAATCATATTTGGAGTCAGTCTGGGTCAGTCTGCTCCATTTTGTTACTTTTTACCCCCATAGTAGAGAAGCTTGAATCTTCGACTGGACTGGGTTGCTTGACGCGAGGACATTTCGCTTCAAATCGCAGAAGCTTCCTCAGCTAAAATTCTTGCTCTGGAAGTCTGACTTCTGTCTGACTCTTGTAGAGAAGAATAAAACAGAAGCCAACAAAAGCTGGAGTTTTAAACCTAACCAGACCCCTCCTACTGAGAGGCAGACTGCTACAGGCTAGTGACTAAACAATAGCTCTAATTAGCAACTATTGTGCTGTAGTTAGCACACCTAATGGCAGGACAGCTGTCCCTCTAATGATGGGATGGATGCCTTTCTGATGGCTCCCTTGATGACGTGAATGACTCATTACCATGAACAAAAGACTGAAACTCCTTTAACCTGAGTACCCCATTGTAAACAGGGGATAAAGTGTGTCTCAGACCCCCTCCCCTGTTAAGGCTGGGTTTCAAACGTTTCACAAAGAATGCCTCCTTGACCCCTCTCTCAAACCATTTCTTCTCTCTGGCTAATATTTTAACTTCCTTAACTTTTTAACCCCATTTCGTGATTATTATAGGCTCCATTTCTCCCCACTTTGTATTTTAGTATAGCCGGTGTTCTGTCGAGATGAGGTGTGTCGCGTAACTGCATATGTGTGCACTGAAAAAGTTACTTGACGAAGTTCGCTTATTTTGATGGGCAAGTAAATGTATAAATTGTTCATCCGAACGTAGTAATGTATAAAATCTACTCACTATAAAATGATAAGTATTTTTAACCTGGAGTTAGGTTATTTCGACAGGCAAAATATACATACATTTATGCTCCTAACGTAAAATACAGAAAATGTTTTACTTAGTAGACTATAAATACACTGAACACAATTAATAAAAAAAACTGACGGAAAAAAACAAAAAAATGCGCATGCGCAGTTGCACGTCGAGCGAGTTACATCATCGCTACATGTGCAGTAGTGCCACGCACCTCATCTCGATGAGACACCGGGATCCACTCAGCCGTTTTATAATAGTTGTTAGCTTATACCCAATCAAAAGCACTCGCACAGTCATCTGTGGTGATTCTCAATCATCTATGTATGAATGAATGTATGGTATTGAAGTAGGGACAATCAGGTCAACTGGACTCTATAGGTCCTTGAAGGCATTTCACTTGACACAGTTGTACATCAATCTTAACTTACAAAACCTACATCACTTTGAATCAAGTGCCTAATAAAAGCCACTTACTGATGACTCCTAGTACTGGTATGTCCTCCTCCTGCTGTCCATGGATCTGTATTGCCATACCATGAGGAGAGCAGAACACAGATGGGTCCAAAATGTTCTCCTGGACACCTAAAAATTAAGAAGAAAAAAAAAATGGATTAACACTGATCTGCTACGTGTTTTTAAATAAACACCACAGAAAGAGTTCGACTTTGACCTGGCATGTCAGCTTGATAGCCATCAGCTTGTGAACTTCTGAACCTCTTCTGTGAGTTGACCTTACCAGGAATCCAAGAGGAGCCCCGAGTTAACACAGAACCAGTTTCATTCAGTTCTAAATATTTAACAGACTCAGTTCTTGGTTCCTGGATTGTCAGACGACCAGAGTAGGCCTCGGGAGCATCCTTGGTGAGCTTCCTGTCGGAACGTTCTTGTTCCACGCCGCTTTGCCCCGTGATCGTTTCCCACCCGGTAGACGTGGACCGACGGTCCACGTGCGCGGTAAAAACATTCTTTCCTAAACTTACCGAACGACAGGCTTGAAACGTATAAAAATAAACGGTTACGACACATAAAAACGAAGCTGCTTTTGTTTTTTCTTTGAAAGTCATCACCGGACTGTCGACTTCTGCTCAGGAGCGTAGGCACCACTCACCTGCACGCGACGGAGACCAATTAAGAGCCATCAAGCGTGGACCAATCACAGAGCTGCAAACACGCTTGCGCGGGGGGGGGATTAGTAATTCATTCATTCATTCATTTTCTGTAGCCTTACTCCAATCAAGGGTAATTATATTATTATTATTATTATTACTGTTGTTGTATTATTCAAATATATGCAATTATACCATTTGAACAGTTGTTATATATTCAAATTATTCTGTTTAACCACTTCTGGTCACCAAAATATGTCACCTGTCTCCAGATGTTATGTTATATACTCAAATTATCTGAAAATAAAAATGTGTGTGTGTGGTGCAGGTGTAGGGTTGACAACCGTTAATGATCCTTCCGCAGGTTCACCTACGGAAACCTTGTTACGACTTTTACTTCCTCTATATAGTCAAGTTTGATCGTCTTCTCGGCGCTCTGCCAGGGCCGTGTTCCGACCCCAGGGCCGTGTTGGCGTTGCAGAGCATATTTCCAAAGCAACTGTCTGTCAGACTGAGAAATGCAACTCTTGCACTGAAACACTTACATTAACACTTGCATTGTGTTCCCAAGTCACAGACCCACAAGACTCATCTAACAATTCCACAAAATTGTAGGCATCACTCAAAACAATAATTTTATTTACTATGAGACTAGAAGTACTAATCTGTATTTTAGCGTTTCCAGATGTGACTGACAGCGTAGGTGGAACTCATGATTCTGTCAAAGCTTCAGTAAATCAAGGTGATTGTATGAACAGGAAGCCTTTCTACCATATGTGCAGCAAGTGTGCTTAAATATACTCAACAAAAATATAAACGCAACACTTTTGGTTTTGCTCCCATTTTGTATGAGATGAACTCAAAGATCTAAAACTTTTTCCACATACACAATATCACCATTTCCCTCAAATATTGTTCACAAACCAGTCGAAATCTGTGATAGTGAGCACTTCTCCTTCGCTGAGATAATCCATCCCACCTCACAGGTGTGCCATATCAAGATGCTGATTAGACACCATGATTAGTGCACAGGTGTGCCTTAGACTGCCCACAATAAAAGGCCACTCTGAAAGGTGCAGTTTTGTTTTATTGGGGGGGGGGGATACCAGTCAGTATCTGGGTGTGACCACCATTTGCCTCATGCAGTGCAACACATCTCCTTCGCATCATCCGTGAAGAGAACACCTCTCCAACGTGCCAAACGCCAGCGAATGTGAGCATTTGCCCACTCAAGTCGGTTACGACGACGAACTGGAGTGAGGTCGAGACCCCAATGAGGATGACGAGCATGCAGATGAGCTTCCCTGAGACGGTTTCTGACAGTTTGTGCAGAAATCCTTTGGTTATGCAAACCGATTGTTTCAGCAGCTGTCCGAGTGGCTGGTCTCAGACGATCTTGGAGGTGAACATGCTGGATGTGGAGGTCCTGGGCTGGTGTGGTTACACGTGGTCTGCGGTTGTGAGGCTGGTTGGATGTACTGCCAAATTCTCTGAAACGCCTTTGGAGACGGCTTATGGTAGAGAAATGAACATTCAATACACGAGCAACAGCTCTGGTTGACATTCCTGCTGTCAGCATGCCAACTGCACGCTCCCTCAAATCTTGCGACATCTGTGGCATTGTGCTGTGTGATAAAACTGCACCTTTCAGAGTGGCCTTTTATTGTGGGCAGTCTAAGGCACACCTGTGCACTAATCATGGTGTCTAATCAGCATCTTGATATGGCACACCTGTGAGGTGGGATGGATTATCTCAGCAAAGGAGAAGTGCTCACTATCACAGATTTAGACTGGTTTGTGAACAATATTTGAGGGAAATGGTGATATTGTGTATGTGGAAAAAGTTTTAGATCTTTGAGTTCATCTCATACAAAATGGGAGCAAAACCAAAAGTGTTGCATTTATATTTTTGTTGAGTGTAGTAGCCTTTACCATTTCAAATGTGTGTCGCTCATTGTCAATGGAACTCAGATTTGATTAAACTCATTGTTATAACCTGTTTTGCAACCAAAAAGTCTGCATTTGCCACCTTATTAGTCAACCCAGAGTCCAGGGTTTCCAGTCAGGGCTTGTTGAACCTGCTTTCTGAAATACATCACAGGTCAAACTCTTCTACAATGGAAGTAACACTGATACACAGTGGTTTCCGTTTCACATGTTCACACAGACAGCTTTTGAAATCTGGAGTCCAATGTTAATTTTTTATTTATTTATTTAAATAACTCTCTATAGGGGGAATCACACTCCTCAGCCTCCACGGTAAGGTCTAAGGTCTATTCCAGAGTACTGGAGAGGAGAATTCGACCGATGGTCGAACCTTGGATTCAGGAGGAGCAGTGTGGTTTTCGTCCTGGTCGCAGCACACTGGACCAGCTCTACACGCTCCATCGGGTGCTCGAGGGCCATGGGAGTTCGCCCAACCAGTCCACATGTGTTTTGTGGATCTGGAGAAGGCATTCGACCATGTCCCTTGGGGCACGGTCCGGGGTCCTTTGCTAAGGGCTATCCGGTCCCTGTACGACCGCAGCAGGAGCTTGGTTCGCATTGCCGGTAGTAAGTCAAACCTGTTTCCAGTGCACGTTGGCCTCCGCCAGGGCTGCCCTTTGTCACCGGTTCTGTTCATTATTTTTATGGACAGAATTTCTAGGCGCAGCCAGGGTGTAGAGGGGGTCTGGTTTGGGAACCACAGAATCTCATCTCTGCTGTTTGTGGACGATGTGGTTCTGTTGGCTTCGTCAAATCAGGACCTTCAGCGTGCACTGGGGCGGTTTGCAGCCGAGTGTGAGGCGTCCGGGATGAAAATCAGCACCTGCAAATCCGAGGCCATGGTTCTCGACCGGAAAAAGGTGCTTTGCCCTCTTCAGGTTGGTGGAGTGTCCTTACCTCAAGTGGAGGAGTTTAAGTATCTCGGGGTCTTATTCAAGAGTGAGGGATGGATGGAGCGTGAGATCGATAGACGGATCGGTGCAGCGTCTGCAGTGATGCGGTCGCTGTATCGGACCGTCGTGGTGAAGAGAGAGCTGAGTAGGGGGGCAAAGCTCTCGATTTACCAATCGATCTACGTTCCGATCCTCACCTATGGTCATGAGATTTGGCTCATGACCGAAAGAACGAGATCGCGGGTACAAGCAGCCGAGATGAGTTTCCTCCGCAGGGTGGCTGGGCACTCCCTTAGAGATAGGGTGAGGAGCTCGGTCACTCGAGAGGAGCTCGGAGTCGAGCCGCTGCTCCTCCACGTCGAAAGGAGTCAGTTGAGGTGGCTCGGGCATCTTTCCGGATGCCCCCTGGATGCCTCGCTGGAAAGGTGTTCCGGGCACGTCCCATTGGGAGGAGGCCCCGGGGAAGACCCAGGACACGCTGGAAGGATTACATCTCTCGGCTGGCTTGGGAACGCCTTGGGGTTCCCCAGGAGGAGCTGGGGGAGATGTGTGTGGATCAGAAGGTCTGGGCGGCTTTGCTTGAGCTGCTGCCCCCGCAACCCGACTCCGGATAAAGCGGAAGAAAATGGATGGATGGATGGATAAATAACTCTGGACTCTCTGGTGATGGTAGCAGAGAAGAGAACACTGGACAAAATGCTGGACATTATGGATGACACCAGTCCCCCTCTGTACACCATCATCAGCAACCAGAGGAGCCTCTTCAGCCCCAGACTGCTCCTTCACAAGTGCAGGACCAACTGACTGAAAAACTCCTTTGACCCACAGGCCATCAGACTGTACAACTCCTCACTCAGGGGGAGGAGGAGTAACAGGAAGACAGGGGACAGGAAGGAGAGGAACAGTTGTAGTCAGTGAACCAGTAGCGAGCAGTCATTCTGGTAATTTATATTTGTGTATTTATATTTGCAAATTGTTTTTTTTTTTACTTTCTCTTTTGATACTCTGTGTGCTTCTTACCCTGTGTGCTGTTATACAATGTTGCTGGAACCTCAGTTTCCCTGAGGGAGTCTTCCCAAGGGATCAATAAAGTTCTGTCTAATCTAATCTAATAAAACAAATAAATATTGCTGTAAATCAAGTGATTACAATTTTGCACAATCAAACCTCATGTAGCCTATATGAAGAAGTGAATCCTAGATAGGCTATGATGGCCACTGGTCCCGGTGTCTATACCAGGATTCCAATAGCAGGACACCAGTCCAATGCAGGTTACTTCCCTAGCTGAGGCCAATACCTATTTTACAGCTGAGTGGACTGTGACAATGCAGATGAAGTGTCTTGTCTAGACAGCATGGCTGAGAACTGAACCCAGGACTACACATTAGAGCTGAAACAATTAATCGAGTTAATCGATTAAAATAGATTATTAAAATAGTTGTCAACTAACTTAGTCATCGATTAGTTGCTAAATAACTGTTTTACTGCAAATGTTTTGTTTCTTCCATATGATCAACCGAGCTTTGCTTTGAATCTTGAACGAATGAAGTAGTGCTTCGAGCTACTGCTTCGTTGGTTTCATTTGTTTTATTTCACTTTATCTTAATTTTTCTCCACTAAAACCCTAAAGAGCATATGTCTGTGAGGAATATTTACATTTTTATGTTAAACTGACCTGTTATGGTCTTCTGAAACAGTTGATAGATGTATTTTATGCTAACGCTGATGCTAGTGCGTTAGCATGTCTATGGCGTTTTCACTGTTAAAGTTAGCATTAAGCTGCTGGCATTTCAGCATGTTTGTGCATTTGTTTTCTGTATAATAATTAATGGCTCAGTGTTTGTTGTCGTAAAAGAGTCAAATGTATTACAAATTATAATATTTTTTAATTTATTTTTATTTATATATTAATAATAATAGCAACAATAATAATAGTAATAATAACTAATAATGCTACAATCCAATTTTAGAGAAAGAGACATGAGTCACATGTGTCATAGTGAAATGACCACATAGTTTACAAGTTATACAGAGAATGTTGCACATATAATGAGTCAGGCTACAGTTTTTGATTTAGGTTTTATGGTTAACTGGTTATGCTAATTGCTCATTTGCAACAACAAAAATACCTTTTTTCACCATATACTGTATTGTATAACATTTATATGTTTCAATGTTGTTTTATGGCAATTCAGCACTTTAATAAAGCAATGCCATTTGAAATAATTATTTTTATTCTTTATTATTTTGTATTTCAACAGCTAAGGGACATTTGACGATTTGTTGATTTTCAAGTATTTTAAGTTTTCAAATAATGTTCTGTTGTCAAATAAAGTGATGGAAGGAGAGAAAAATTGTTTCCTTGGCACATTTTTAAAAAATTCCCCGCTAATCCGATGAATCGATTAATCGTGTATAAACCCCATCAGATTCATCGATGATCCAAATAATCGTTTGTTGCAGCCCTATTACACATCAGTAGCCCGACTCCTTATCCCATTGACCATGCTCGATGTTCACTACTGCTGTTTTGATGGACATACGGGTTAAATTTATAGGAGAATTGGAAAAAAAAAAAAAAAGCAAGAATAAGCAAAGTCTGAAAATCAGTATGTGGGCTCCAAACTCTTATTTCATTTTTGACGAGAGCCTTGCATCAGATAATACTGATGCTTCAAGCACTAACATGAGTATGGTGCATATACAAGTGTAGGAAAGAAGGGATCCCTCATGATGTGGCAGACAGACAGGTGGAGAGTCAGGCAGACAGACTGCATGGAGCTTCTTGGTTATTGTGTTGCCGCAGATTTGGAACAAGCCTCTCCGGATTAGACTGTTGTAAATCCGAATGTGCAGAGGTAACAAAACCTGCTGGAATTAATCCACAAAAGCTCAACTTCTGCTGCTCAACAGAGCTGAAATTCTCTAATGACAGCTGCGGTAATCGATTGTATGTCACGGTAATGTGGAGCAGCAGTTCAAAAGAACCTGGATTCATAATGGGTAAAGCTGGGAGTTGGGGAGTGTACAAAAGGCAAAAGGATTTGGAAGATTTGTGCTGCCTAACTACTTCAACGTGTTGTTGTTGAATGTTCAGAAGTGTCTTTTCGTTTGAGCACGGGCAGTTTCAGTTGTAACTATACACTTATTGCAAAGACTTGGCTGCTTCCTTTGGTTTCTTCCCACACCCTCAAAACAATAGCACAGCTCTTAAATTAGTTTCATCTGGGCTACATTTCCTTAAGCATACTACGTGACTGTGAATGTCCTGGATCGACCAAAATCCAGTCTTCGGATGACTTCCTGGACTTTGCCATCAGAAGTGTATCGGTATATGGTGAAAGTGTTCGACTTGTGGAGGCATTCACTGATCTTGGCAGTGACATTCATGTCTCTGGGTTCTTGTCCTTTGAGATTGAGAGAGGACTGGGAAGATCTTATGGCGTCATGACGTTCCTGAACAGAGGTGTTTGTCAATGTTGGTATCTTTGGAGGGAAACAAAGGTCCAAGTCATTATGGTCCTGGTGTCTCTTACTGTATGGCTGTGAAACTTGAATGTTAAAACCTAAGGTGATGACAAGATGTCTTTGGCGCTACGTCTCCTGGAATGACTTTGTGTGAAATGAATGGTTATTTAGGGAGACTCAGATGAGCAGTACCACTTCTTGCACTGTGAGGACATGTCAGGTACGACAGTTTGGCCATGTGTCATGTTTCTCACAGGATCAGTTCCAGGCTTTAAATGACTTCCTGAACTCAGCCATCAGATGTTTATCTGTATGTGGTGATAGTGTTTTACTTGTAGAGACTTTCAGTTATCGCTGTAGTGATATTCATGTCTCTGGGTCCTCGGCCTTTGAGATCGGTAGATGCTTGGGAAGTGATTATGGGATCATGACATCGCTGGATAGAGTTGTTTGGTGATGCCGATATCATTACAGGAGAATGAAGATCCAGGTCTTTAGGGTGCTGCTTCCTGTCTTACTGTATGGTTGTGAGACTTGGATGCTAACAAATGACCTAGCAATGAGATGTCTTTGGTACTGGCTCTCTTTGGAGAATCCTTGGGTACCATTGGAATGACTGAGCCAAATAACTGGTTATTTTAGGAGACTCAGATGAGGACTATCTCTTGCATTGTGAGGGAGCATCAACTATGTCATTTTGGCCATGTGGAAAGATGCTCTGGGCATGATCCAGCATATAGGTGCCTCAGTGTTGAGGACCACAGAGGCTGGAGAAGACCAAGGAGATGCCCACATTTTACCTGGCTGTGGCAGAGTTGGAGATGGCCTGGTTGTCTGTCTGTGTGGTTGCCATCCAGAAGTCAGGGTGGTTATGTGTTGTGGTGGATATGGCAATGCAAAGCACCAGTGCATGCTCCCAGAACTGACATGAGTTACTACCCATACTAGGCCATGGACCATCAACAACAGCATGTTGATCTGCTTCAGTTTGTAACTGGTTTGCATTTTTCCTTTTCATGCTACACAAGATGTTTGTCAGTTAACCTCCTTCTGATTTTTGGTCACTTCACGCTGACCTTCTCCTTTAACCTGCACCCCAGTTTTCTATACTGTTAAGGTTATAGTCTATGTTCAGTTGGAGTCATGTTCAGTTTAGTTTGTATGAAGTTAGTCTGAGATTATTACTTTTAAATGTTAACCTTTTGGTTACCTTTATATTATTTTAGCTTTGTATTTATGTAACTTCTCATACATATTTGGACAGTGACAGCTTTTGTTATTTATCTCTGTACACCACCACAATGGAGCTGAAATGCAACAATCAAGGGTACTTGTAGTGTTGACTTTCATCTTTAATTCAAAGGTTTGCACAACAACAACAACAACATGGCACTATTTTGGAATTACAGCCATTTTATACATAGTCCCACAGCAAACTAAATATCATTATTGGTTTATTTTTGCTAGCACAAGGATTATTGCTAACAAGGATTAGGATTTTGTATTACTGCTAACACAAATCGTCACTTTTATAGCCACTTTTCTTTCCAAGTCACTGAACATGTCGGATTTCATTTACATCAATCATTAAGAAATACAAACACTATGATACCGTTTGGTAAACCTGTGGAGTGGGCAGTACCTGCAAGAATAAGACTAGTGAGGGAAGCCACCAAGACATCTGTGAAAACTGAATGAGTTACAGGCTTCTGAGGGTGTGACTGGAAAAACTGTGCACAGAGCAGCTTTTGTTTGGCATCATTAGTCTAGGACCTAGCTTTGACATGTATGCACATCTTTTAGGAGGTGACAACTCAACTGTTCTAATATGACCTCAATGAACAACTTGAGATATGTGCCAAAGCCTCTATCCTGGATGAACAGCCAAAAATGACCATGCCATTTTTTGTCCCAAGTGTTACTTCAAACACAGTTGTATTTTCTAAACTGCAGCAGCTACATATTTTTCAGTGTACTCAATATGTTCAGAATGACCAGTACATGTTTAGAAGGGTCATAGAAGAGTGTAAAATTTGTCATTTTGATATTTTAAGAGAAAACCACTAGAAAACATTAGCTCAAACAACCTACTATACAATCCAGAATCAGAGATTTCAACTTAAACTTTCTGGACTATTGGCTGTTTGGAAATTTCCCTGATAATATTTAAAACATTTAAGATGTCTAGATACTGCTGTCTGTTAAAGAAACACGTTTTGTTTTGTGTTGTATTTTTCACTTTAAATCAATATTCCACTGATAATAGTTTGACTGAAAATAAAATTTCATTACATTTGGCAAATGTTCTTTCAATGTACAGTAATAAGTTGACCCATGCACTTTCATTAGCCATTTTCTCTTAAAATATCAAAATGGAAATTTTACACTTTTCTATGACCCTCCCAAACGTGTATTGGTCATTGTAAACATTTTGAATACCCTGGAAAATCTAAAGCTGCTGCAGTTTAGAAAATACAGCTGTATTTGAAGTAACACTCTGGACAAAAAGGGTGTGGTCATTTTTTGGGCACATATCTCAAGTTGTTCATTGGGGTCATATTAGTCTAGAACAGTTGAGTTATCCTCTGTCTCAGGAGTTTGCATGTTCCATGAGCACAGGACTGTGGCTGCATTCTGCCCCTAGTGGTTGGATTATGTGTCCAACTAGAACTATAAATTGAGATGGGAAAATGCAGAGAACAAATTTATTGTGTAGATGTGCACACAAAATTTTTTGAGAACTGTTGGGTGATTCTTTAACTACGGGCACTATTGGCCTTGTAAATGTAATTTCCACCACACCATTGCCTTACAATATAAAGTGCCTTGGGGCAACTGTTTGTTGTGATTTGGCGCTATATACATGTGCTCTGATGTTACTGTTTATCTCCATAGAAACTACCCACATAATCTTTCATACAAACTTTTTAAAGGGACATTATTGTTGTGGTGGAAATTACGGCAATAGTGTGGGACAACTACATTTTGTTTAAAAAAAACACAACAGTTGTATGACATTGAATACCCCAATTATGTTTTGATTATTTTACTGAGATTTTATTCAGAGATATTTTAAAACATTAGAAAAAACGTTTGTTTACTATTCATTTTTATCATTGAAGATCATAAGTCTGGGTGTGGGACAAGCACAAAACGGCAATATTTGCATATAATGATGCTGAAAAAAGGTGAAAAAGTAATCATAGACTACTAGGACTAAATTTCTTCAAACACTTTCATTGTAAAGATAACTATAAAAGTGTGAAATTTCCCCCTTTTTCTTTTTTTCATAAAATATGATCAAGGGACATAAAAGTGCCCGTAGTCTAAGAATCACCCTGTTACCTTCATGCATATTTACCATAGAGTGCCATATTGTTTGTATTTCTTCGTAATTGATGTAAATAAAGTCCATCAGAGAGCCTCGACCAAAACTACCACAAAAGACTGCAAGCTGTCGATGTTAAAGGGGGCATTACACAGTATTGAGAACAGGGGAATGTAAACTTTTGATCAGCATCATTTGGGTAGTTTATGTTGTCATTATGGTTTAAACAGAGTAAACACAGTTGTTTGACAATAAATGGCTTCACCTGTTAAACTCAAAAAAATTCATTGGATTGGATTTCCATGTAATAAATTCATGTAGTCTCAACTAAATTAAATTGAATTATCTTGCATGGATGTGCTTTATTTGAGTTGGGGCTACATATACGATGTATTAGATGGAAACCCTGCACATAATTGAACTGAGTTCATCTAATGAGTCTGGAAAAACGTTTTTGTGTTCTCATTCATATTCTCTGAATGGCCAAAAAAAAAAAAAAAAAAAAAAAATTCTGCCAGGGTATGTAAACATTTGAGCACAACTACCAACACTTAAATCCAAACATCAAAAGAGCACATTGATGAAATCTGGTGTGCATAATGTCATAGAAATGGGGGATTTTATTTTGAGTTTGATTGGGAACATATTTTATGTCCAGAAAAAGTTTTAAGCATTAAAGAACATGTGGCCTTGGCGGAGGTATGCCCTCTTTGAGTGCCTTCTACTTACAATAAGGAGTGACATGGAAGAAGTTGCAGCTCCAAAGCTCATAGTGCAGGCTTGCTTGCAGTTTTGTGTTGACACTAAACATCTGCTTGTGAGTACGTCGGGATGAAACCTCACATGATTTCAATCAGTGCTGCAGTGTGACTCAGTCAGATGACTATCCTGCACCAGTTGAATCTGCACCCATGGGCCAACATTCATTTCTTACTTGGAGTGGTGTCCATCAGGATGAGGTTTACAGTATCTTGCATGCTACTTCTTAAAAGCTCATTTTTATTGTTATGTATTGGTTTAGTTTGAGGATTGGGGAACTTCTGAGGCCGTGGGGGTCACATAAATCAAAGGAAATCCTTGCACAGTTCTGCAGACCAACATGGTTTGGACATGTTTGAAGTCTATGATTAAATAAATAAATAAATGTCCTGGAGAATGAACTTTTACGCGCAGTGCGCAGGAGGAACTTGCAGCACTGTATTTTTTTTAAAGTCTGAACTTTTCATTGAAGGGAAAAACATTGAGAGGGCATGGGTGGGGTTTGGTGAGAGGAAAGGGAGGGAATGGGCTGGGGAGGGAAAACAGGGTGATGTGTGTGTTACGATTTCAAAGCTGGGTGGGTCTACTGCGCTCCACATTCCCAAATATCTCCGGGCCGTGCGTTAAAGCGCTTTCAGGTAATGTTTGTCCAGCCTGTTTGGAGTTTGTAACTCTGACTCGTAGCAGATCGTCTGTGAAAGTTTATTTACACCGTTTTCTTTTCCGTAGTGCCTAAATCCAACTGCAGATTTCCACTGGCGCTTTGTGGAGCCGTGCGGATGTGACTTCTTTAAAAGAGCGCAGCGCTTAGCTTTTTAATAACGGCGTGCCGCAGCCGAAACGCCAAATTACGCAGCGAAGAAAAACAAAAACAAGTAAAAATCCGTTTATGTTCGACTCTTGTGTTAACTGTTGTGTTCCGTCGTCGTGTTCTCGCGCTCTTTTCAAAGTTGTTTTTTGCGGGGCCTTGTGCGTGTAACGGAGCAGCAGCAGAAGCGCCAGTTTGGGAACGGCCAACACAAATGCGCCTTTCTTACTGAACCAGCGCAGAAATGCAGCAGCCGCGCAAAAACTGCCCGATGAGGAGGGAAAAATGCACAAGGCAGGAAACGAGATTTAACAGCGTCATGTCGTCTCTTTGCAGAAAAAATTACAACTTTTCAACGCCACTCTTTCCAGTCTGAGAAGGGGAAAGTTATTAAAAAAAAAAAACTGCAGAGGGAGTTATGGCACGCAACGCAACCCCTCTGATCCCTGTGCGTTTCCCCCCTTTCTTTTCTTTGAGACAGTAGGTTATTACGTATTTGGAGTAGCTGTGTGTGAATTTCCTCCTGCAAGATTATAGTCTATTACATGAATGTGTGTGTGTGTGTATGTGTGGTTGGAAAATAAATTATGTGCATCCTTCCGCACTCCCCCGTTATCAGCGTCCAGAAGAGAAACAATGTTGGTGCTGGCTGGAATCGTTGTTCTGCACATTACCACCATCATCCTGCTCCTGGTGGCCACCATCGACAATGTAAGGACTGTTTTGTTTTGTTTTTCCCCCTGCACAATCACAATTAATGTTTCCTACTATAGACAAAGTCAAAACACAAAATCAAGCTTTTAAAGAAATGTTAACTGGTCGAATGTAAATTTTGCTTATATGGGTCAAAATACACTCATTAACAGCAGGGGTGCAGCCAGGAATTCATAGGGTGGGGGTGGGAGGGACTGTGCTTCAACCACTGTTGTAATAACTGTCATTATTACCTCCGCCAAGGAGGTTATGTTTTCGGTCACATCTGTTTGTTTGTTGGTTGGATTGTTAGCAGGATTACTCAAAAAATCCTCAACGGATTTCAATGAAATTTTTACCAGGGGTGTATCTTGGCCTTACTTAGAATCATTAAATTTTGGTAATGATCCTGATCCAGCAATTTTTTTAAAGATTCTTTATCATTACAGGATAGGGCCAATTTCAACATTTTTGCATCTAACGTCATGAAGACGGGTCACAAAGGCTGAACAAAAATGAAGTTACCGCACAACAATAATTTAGCATTTGTTTCTCCTCATTGAATAAACTTATTGAAAAAAACCAAAAAACAAACTTGTGTACTTCATGCAGTTTCTCTTTATAAATACATTTACTGAAGATCTAAGGGTTTAACCCTCTGGGGCCGACGCCATCGTATACAACGGCTGAGACCAAGCTTTACTAAATTATAAATAACTTTTTAATGATATGAGATAGTAACTTACTTTTTTTTTTGCTGAAAAGTTAACTCCGCGGACTTTCGAGCCACAATTCACCATCTTTATACTCCTCATAGAAGCTGTGTGATGATGTGAGTAATGTGAGTGTCCAATTGGAATTGGTTCACCGTCACATTGTTTTCCAAAATCCAATTGTAGGGCAGATTCACACTTATAAAGCACAACTATAGCATATATATTTTGAAAGTACAGGTTGTCCTGAAAAAAGAGACGTAAAACGTGATTGTGGGATGCAGGGAGAGCTGTTAACAGCAATAAAAAAACATTTATGCCATGCGAGTGAACTGTCCAAAAAATGCCCTCGGGCCCCAGAGGGTTAACCACTGAATCTGAAACATGATGGTAGATGCGTGAAACGACGTGGAATAAGTCTCTTTCCCAAAGGGTATTTCATGTAATGTCAGTGATCCTATGGCCTTGGCGGAGGTTTGCGCTCTCCGAGTGTTTCTAGTTGTAATACTAAATTATTACAAAAGTGGGTGCAAATGCACAGCTAACTAGTATTAACCAGCCAGTATTGGAATAAATGTTCATAATGTCACTAGTGCATCACTCCTTGAATATACAAGTCTATAAATTTTTAGATAATCACTTTCCTGATAATTAATACCATAGAGATTAAATTGAATGGAAATACAACCTTTATTATACAAATTATTTCAATAATAATTATATTGCAAAAGGAAATTCTACTACTGCTGTAATGGTTATTACAATAGTAGGCAAAACTGCTTGGGAACCACAACCACTTTTATAAAGTTGCATTTGGAACTATCTGGAACTATTTGGAACTATCAACTTTCCATTTTTGCAGTGTTCATCCTTGACCCAGAATATATAAGCATGCCAAACATCAAATGTCAGCTCTCCCAGGTTTTTGCATGATCGAAGCCAACCAACCAATCAATATATTTAATGTTTCAAAGCTTTTAAAAACACAATCATTTTTTGAAGCTTTTTTTTTTTTGCATTTAACATTTGAAGCATGCTACATCTTAAAAGCTCATTTTAATTGTATTTTGTATTGTTTAATTAATACAGATATTAATTTCTGCCTTCCCTGTGTTTGGAACAAGACTTTACTTTCCCATAGATACGAGGGCTGTCCGTAAAGTATAGGTCCTTTTTAATTTTTTCAAAAACTATATGGATTTCATTCATATGTTTTTACGTCAGACATGCTTGAACTCTCGTGCGCATGCGTGAGTTTTTCCACGCCTGTCGGTGACGTCATTCGCCTGTGAGCACTCCTTGTGGGAGGAGTCGTCCAGCCCCTCGTCGGAATTCCTTTGTCTGAGAAGTTGCTGAGAGACTGGCGCTTTGTTTGATCAAAATTTTTTCTAAACCTGTGAGACACATCGAAGTGGACACGGTTCGAAAAGTTAAGCTGGTTTTCAGTGAAACTTTTAACGGCTGATGAGAGATTTTGAGGTGATACTGTCGCTTTAAGGACTTTTCACGGTGCGAGACGTCGTGCAGCGCTCTCAGGCAGCGTCATCAGCCTGTTTCAAGCTTAAAACCTCCACATTTCAGGCTCTATTGATCCAGGACGTCGTGAGAGAACAGAGAAGTTTCAGAAGAAGTCGGTTTCAGCATTTTATCCGGATATTCCACTGTTAAAGGAGATTTTTTTAATGAAAGACGTGCGGGCGGATTGCAGCGTCGGCTCGCAGCCGCCGCGACGCTCCGTCACAGGAAAAAACACCTCTGCTGGAAGCCTTAAGGACAAGTTGGAACATCTCCAGCTGATAAACAATTTCTCATATACTCACTCCACTGAAAGCCATCAAAAGCCAACTGGATTTTAACAAATGGTTATCAACACGGAGGTGTTTTTCCTGTGCCGCTGCGCCGCGTCGGCTGCGTCCCGACACGCGGACCCGTCCGCACGTCTTTCATTAAAAACTTCATATAAAACTCACGCATGTGCACGAGGGTTTAAGCATGTCTGACGTAAAAACATATGAATGAAATCCATATAGTTTTTGAAAAAAATAAAAAGGACCTATACTTTACGGACAGCCCTCGTATTGCCATTGTAGTGCTTCATGTGTTTCTAAAGTACCTGTTTGTTTAGTGCTTTGAGTTTCAAACCAGTGACTCGTTTTCTAAAACAACTGTTTTGTTTAGCATTTCAAATGTTTTGAAACAGGTATTTGATGCACACAATTAATTTTAGGTTTCAAATGTTGTAGCAAACTCTTTTCTGAAGATACTGTTTTATTTAATGTTTAAAGCATTTGTAATTAATCATTTTTTGAAGCATAATGTTCCTTGAGTTTTGAGCATTTTAAAGAATTTATCATGTTTGAAATGTGAATTTTGTGACATAAATGTTTCAGTTGGTTTCAAGTGTTTTGAAACAATGAATCACTGTCTGAAATGAAACACCAGTGACTTACTGATTCAGACAGTGATTCATTGTTTCAAGTGAACTACAAAAATTGGTTTCATTTATTTTTTAGCATTTCAACAAATTATTGTCTGAAACCATTTAACATTTCATGTAATATTTCAAGCATTTCCAGTAAAAAGGTTTTTGAAAGAAAGCAGTGTTTCAGAAGTTTTGAAACAGTTAATTCTTTTCTGATGTAACTGTTTGATTTACAGTTTTATGGACCAGTTACTTAATTTAGTTTCAAGTGTTTTCAGACAGTGTTATTCTTTGATGGAATTGTTTCATTTCATGTTTCAAAAAAATAAACTGTCTCAATAAGGCGGTCTCTATGATTTTTAAACAGCTAGTATTTTTGACAAGCAATTTGTTCATTTGATTTAAAGTAAATAAAGCAACTCCCTTTGTTTCTGTCATCTCTCTAAGGATTATATCAAGAAGCTTGAAATCCTAGCTGTGCTGATTACCTAGGCAGACTCATTTTTTAAATGTCATATTAAATCAATCAATCAATCAATCAATTTTATTTATATAGCGCCAAATCACAACAAACAGTTGCCCCAAGGCGCTTTATATTGTAAGGCAAGGCCATACAATAATTATGTAAAACCCCAACGGTCAAAACGACCCCCTGTGAGCAAGCACTTGGCTACAGTGGGAAGGAAAAACTCCCTTTTAACAGGAAGAAACCTCCAGCAGAACCAGGCTCAGGGAGGGGCAGTCTTCTGCTGGGACTGGTTGGGGCTGAGGGAGAGAACCAGGAAAAAGACATGCTGTGGAGGGGAGCAGAGATCGATCACTAATGATTAAATGCAGAGTGGTGCATACAGAGCAAAAAGAGAAAGAAACAGTGCATCATGGGAACCCCCCAGCAGTCTACGTCTATAGCAGCATAACTAAGGGATGGTTCAGGGTCACCTGATCCAGCCCTAACTATAAGCTTTAGCAAAAGGAAAGTTTTAAGCCTAATCTTAAAAGTAGAGAGGGTGTCTGTCTCCCTGATCTGAATTGGGAGCTGGTTCCACAGGAGAGGAGCCTGAAAGCTGAAGGCTCTGCCTCCCATTCTACTCTTACAAACCCTAGGAACTACAAGTAAGCCTGCAGTCTGAGAGCGAAGCGCTCTATTGGGGTGATATGGTACTACGAGGTCCCTAAGATAAGATGGGACCTGATTATTCAAAACCTTATAAGTAAGAAGAAGAATTTTAAATTCTATTCTAGAATTAACAGGAAGCCAATGAAGAGAGGCCAATATGGGTGAGATATGCTCTCTCCTTCTAGTCCCCGTCAGTACTCTAGCTGCAGCATTTTGAATTAACTGAAGGTTTTTTAGGGAACTTTTAGGACAACTGATAATAATGAATTACAATAGTCCAGCCTAGGGGAAATAAATGCATGAATTAGTTTTTCAGCATCACTCTGAGACAAGACCTTTCTGATTTTAGAGATATTGCGTAAATGCAAAAAAGCAGTCCTACATATTTGTTTAATATGCGCTTTGAATGACATATCCTGATCAAAAATGACTCCAAGATTTCTCACAGTATTACTAGAGGTCAGGGTAATGCCATCCAGAGTAAGGATCTGGTTAGACACCATGTTTTCTAAGATTTGTGGGGCCAAGTACAATAACTTCAGTTTTATCTGAGTTTAAAAGCAGGAAATTAGAGGTCATCCATGTCTTTATGTCTGTAAGACAATCCTGCAGTTTAGCTAATTGGTGTGTGTCCTCTGGCTTCATGGATAGATAAAGCTGGGTATCATCTGCGTAACAATGAAAATTTAAGCAATACCGTCTAATAATACTGCCTAAGGGAAGCATGTATAAAGTGAATAAAATTGGTCCTAGCACAGAACCTTGTGGAACTCCATAATTAACTTTAGTCTGTGAAGAAGATTCCCCATTTACATGAACAAATTGTAATCTATTAGACAAATATGATTCAAACCACCGCAGCGCAGTGCCTTTAATACCTATGGCATGCTCTAATCTCTGTAATAAAATTTATGGTCAACAGTATCAAAAGCAGCACTGAGGTCTAACAGAACAAGCACAGAGATGAGTCCACTGTCCGATGCCATAAGAAGATAATTTGTAACCTTCACTAATGCTGTTTCTGTACTATGATGAATTCTAAAACCTGACGGAAACTCTTCAAATAGACCATTCCTCTGCAGATGATCAGTTAGCTGTTTTACAACTACCCTTTCAAGAATTTTTGAGAGAAAAGGAAGGTTGGAGATTGGCCTATAATTAGCTAAGATAGCTGGGTCAAGTGATGGCTTTTTAAGTAATGGTTTAATTACTGCCACCTTAAAAGCCTGTGGTACACAGCCAACTAACAAAGATAGATTGATCATATTTAAGATTGACGCATTAAATAATGGTAGGGCTTCCTTGAGCAGCCTGGTAGGAATGGGGTCTAATAAACATGTTGATGGTTTGGATGAAGTAACTAATGAAAATAACTTAGACAGAACAATCGGAGAGAAAGAGTCTAACCAAATACCGGCATCACTGAAAGCAGCCAAAGATAACGATACGTCTTTGGGATGGTTATGAGTAATTTTTTCTCTAATAGTTAAAATTTTGTTAGCAAAGAAAGTCATGAAGTCATTACTAGTTAAAGTTAATGGAATACTCAGCTCAATAGAGCTCTGACTCTGTCAGCCTGGCTACAGTGCTGAAAAGAAACCTGGGGTGTTCTTATTTTCTTCAATTAGTGATGAGTAGAAAGATGTCCTAGCTTTACGGAGGGCTTTTTTTATAGAGCAACAGACTCTTTTTCCAGGCTAAGTGAAGATCTTCTAAATTAGTGAGACACCATTTCCTCTCCAACTTACGGGTTATCTGCTTTAAGCTACGAGTTTGTGAGTTATACCACGGAGTCAGGCACTTCTGATTTAAAGCTCTCTTTTTTAGAGGAGCTACAGCATCCAAAGTTGTCTTCAATGAGGATGTAAAACTACTGACGAGATACTCTATCTCACTTACAGAGTTTAGGTAGCTACTCTTGCACTGTGTTGGTATATGGCATTAGAGAACATAAAGAAGGAATCATATCCTTAAACCTAGTTACAGCGCTTTCTGAAAGACTTCTAGTGTAATGAAACTTATTCCCCACTGCTGGGTAGTCCATCAGAGTAAATGTAAATGTTATTAAGAAATGATCAGACAGAAGGGAGTTTTCAGGGAATACTGTTAAGTCTTCTATTTCCATACCATAAGTCAGAACAAGATCTAAGATATGATTAAAGTGGTGGGTGGACTCATTTACTTTTTGAGCAAAGCCAATAGAGTCTAATAATAGATTAAATGCAGTGTTGAGGCTGTCATTCTCAGCATCTGTGTGGATGTTAAAATCGCCCACTATAATTATCTTATCTGAGCTAAGCACTAAGTCAGACAAAAGGTCTGAAAATTCACAGAGAAACTCACAGTAACGACCAGGTGGACGATAGATAATAACAAATAAAACTGGTTTTTGGGACTTCCAATTTGGATGGACAAGACTAAGAGTCAAGCTTTCAAATGAATTAAAGCTCTGTCTGGGTTTTTGATTAATTAATAAGGTGGAATGGAAGATTGCTGCTAATCCTCCGCCCCGGCCCGTGCTACGAGCATTCTGACAGTTAGTGTGACTCGGGGGTGTTGACTCATTTAAACTAACATATTCATCCTGCTGTAACCAGGTTTCTGTAAGGCAGAATAAATCAATATGTTGATCAATTATTATATCATTTACCAACAGGGACTTAGAAGAGAGAGACCTAATGTTTAATAGACCACATTTAACTGTTTTAGTCTGTGGTGCAGTTGAAGGTGCTATATTATTTTTTCTTTTTGAATTTTATGCTTAAATAGATTTTTGCTGGTTATTGGTAGTCTGGGAGCAGGCACCGTCTCTACGGGGATGGGGTAATGAGGGGATGGCAGGGGGAGAGAAGCTGCAGAGAGGTGTGTAAGACTACAACTCTGTTTCCTGGTCCCAACCCTGGATAGTCACGGTTTGGAGGATTTAAGAAAATTGGCCAGATTTCTAGAAATGAGAGCTGCTCCATCCAAAGTGGGATGGATGCCGTCTCTCCTAACAAGACCAGGTTTTCCCCAGAAGCTTTGCCAATTATCTATGAAGCCCACCTCATTTTTTGGACACCACTCAGACAGCCAGCAATTCAAGGAGAACATGCGGCTAAACATGTCACTCCCGGTCCGATTGGGGAGGGGCCCAGAGAAAACTACAGAGTCCGACATTGTTTTTGCGAAGTTACACACCGATTTAATGTTAATTTTAGTGACCTCCGATTGGCGTAACCGGGTGTAACCGACGTGAATTACAATCTTACCAAATTTACGCTTAGCCTTAGCCAGCAGTTTCAAATTTCCTTCAATGTCGCCTGCTCTGGCCCCCAGAAGACAATTGACTATGGTTGCTGGTGTCGCTAACTTCACATTTCGCAAAACAGAGTCGCCAATAACCAGAGTTTGATCCTCGGCGGGTGTGTCGTCGAGTGGGGAAAAACGGTTAGAGATGTGAACGGGTTGGCGGTGTACACGGGGCTTCTGTTTAGGGCTACGCTTCCTCCTCACAGTCACCCAGTCAGCCTGCTTTCCCGGCTGCTCGGGATCTGCCAGGGGGTAACTAACGGCGGCTAAGCTACCTTGGTCTGCACCGACTACAGGGGCCTGGCTAGCTGTAGAATTTTCCACGGTGCGGAGCCGAGTCTCCAATTCGCCCAGCCTGGCCTCCAAAGCTATGAATAAGCTACACTTATTACAAGTACCGTATATATATATGTATTTGTTTTTACAAGAGTGAAACTACTGATAACTTGCCTAAAGAGTGCCACCTACAAGAGTCTACTTTGAGTATAATGTTTCTTCACGTACAGAATGCAACTGTTTTGTTTTGTTTTGTCAGAATGCTTAATTTCTCCAAATGTTCCTTATTTTCAGGCCTGGTGGGTGACTGACAAATTGACAACCGACTTGTGGGGCGGATGGGAAATGGTGGGCTCAGCCTGGCATTACAAACAACTGATAGGCTACCCAGAGGGTAAATTATGATTACTGTATAATTTAACAAAAGAATATAATGAGGATATTCCAAAAACTGAAATAGATGAACATAAATGGTGGTGATTAACTGGACAGATGTTTAAGTAGATTTCATGTGCTGATACATCAGTAGTTATTACACACTTAGAAGAATGCTTTGTGTTGATGAATGTTAATCTGAGACATATGAGTAATTCAGAATGTTTATGCTAATATTAGGCGATAATCTTTGTCAACTGTCAACCATGCTGTGAACACAGATCTTCTGTGCAACAAGGTGAATGGTTTTGTTTCTCAGAGTTTACTAGTTGCCGTTTTCTTTTGTTGCATTGCTGCTGCAGAATTACTCCAGACGGTGCAGGCCACCTCAGTGCTGGCCTGTATTTTTGCCATCCTGGCTTTGTTTGTATTCGTGGCTCAACTGTTCACCCTTGCCAAAGGACAGCGGTTCACCTTCACTGGAGTTCTACAGATGATCTCTTGTAAGTTACCCAGAGTCGGCCTCTAACTGACGCACATATCAAGATTTGTGTGTTTGTAGCTGAAGTCTGTCCCATTGCTTTGCTGATGTGCTGAACACTTGATTGTAAAATAACAATGCAAATGTTTAACTTAAATGATGGCAAATGAACTCACTAGAATGGGCAATATAAAAGTGCATTCTAAGTGACTATGACCTTCCAAGCTCATCCAAGGTCAAAGGTCATGTGGCCTAATAGAAAGGTGATATATGATTGTCTATTAGGTGTTTAATGACGGGTGTATTCAAAACAAAAAAAATCCTCTAAAGAAGCTATTCTGAATGAGTTTGACCTTTCAGGGTCACCCAAGGTCAAAGGTTATGTGACTGACAGAAAGGTGATATGACTTCCATACTTGTGTCTTTATCCTATTCCTCAAAATTCCTCAGTATTGATGTGAAAAACATTTGTGCATCACTTTGCGCAACACTTACAGTTGTATGTAAAAGTTTGGGCACCCCTGATAATTTCCATGTTTTTCCTTTATAAATCATTGGTTGTTTGGATCAGAAATTTCAGTTAAATATATCACATAGAAGATGAACACACTGATATTTGAGAAGTGAAATGAAGTTTCTAGTATTTACAGAAAGTTTGTAATAGTTATTTAAACAAAATTAGGCAGGTGCATAAATTTGGGCACCCTTGTCATTTTATTGATTTGAATACATTTAGCTCTAGAACACAAAATTGGTTTGGTAAGCTCACTCACCCTTGACCTCCTTACACAGGTGAATCCAATGGTATTTAAGGTGGCCATTTGCAAATGTTTCTCCTCTTTGCATCTTTTCTAATGAGTGGCAACGTGGGAGTCTCTAAACAACTCTCAAATGACCTGAAAACAAAGACTGTTCAACATTATACAATTACAGACTTTTGATTTCGGTGTACTCGTGATTATGCGGACCTGGTCAGGATACCCCATCCTGACCAGGTCCGCAAATCAATCTCAAGTTTCAACTCTTCATTATTACTGTCATACTGCACCAACTGACATCCCATCGATCGACTGGAGATGCCTGTTAAGTCCATGATGAAGAGTCATCAGGCTTGTTTTCTTATAAAGTTCGCCATTCGCCTGTCTAACTTCCACATAAAATCGACCGAGTACTCCGTCAAGCATCCGTCTGTCATAAGTTTCAAAGTTGGGCGCATGTCCCTTTTCAGTGACATACTTGCGAAACAGGTTGGCTGCTGACTGTGTATTTCTGCGGGTGTTCTTCACATCTTTTTCGTGTAAAATTCGTTTTAAGTCAGTGTCGCTAACAGACGCAAACCTGTCTTTTGCCATCTTGTCAACAAACTGACAGCCAAAGTAGGCGTTGTATCACGTTATCTGACTGGTCGTTATTGATAGAAGGCGTCACTCGATTAGCTAGCACTACGCTGCACGCGAGGTGTACTCGTTTCGCACGCGAGGTCTACTCGGCTCCAAAAGCGGTCAACTCGGCATGTGGTACAGCTCAGGAAGTGGTGAACGGGCCAATCAGAAGGTGGCAAAATCCCATACCATATAATAACATGGTTTAGGGGAAAGATACAAAAAGCTGTCTCAGAGATTTCAGCTGTCAGTTTCCACTGTGAGGAACATAGTGAGGAAATGGAAGACCGCAGGCACAGTACTAGTTAAGGCCCGAAGTGGCAGGCCAAGAAAAATCTCAGATAAACTGAAGCCATGGATGGTGAGAACAGTTATAGTCAACCCACAGACCTGCTCCAAAGACCTACAACATGATCTTGCTGCACATAGTGTCTCTGTGCATCGTTCAGCTATACAGCGCACTTTGCACAAAGAGATGACGTATGATGCTGTAATGCAGAGGAATCCTTTTCTGCATACACGCGACAAACGGAGTCACTTGAGGTATGCTAAAGCACATTTGGACAAGCCAGCTTCATTTTGGATTAATGTGCTGTGGACTGATGAAACAAAACTGAGCTATTTGGACATAACAAGGGGCGGTATGCATGGCTGAAAAAGAACACCATTCCAAGAAAAACGCTTGCTACCTACAGTACAATCTGGAGGTGGTTCCATCATGCTGTGTGGCCAGTGCAGGTACTGGGAATCTTATTAAAGTTGAGGGTCACATGGATTCCAGTCAATATCAGCAGATTCTTGAGAACAATGTTCAAGAATCAGTGACAAAGTTGAAGTTGCACTGGGGCTGGATCTTTCAACAAGACAATGACCCTAAACACTGCTCAAAATCTACTAAGGCATTCAGGCAGAGGAACAAGTACAATGTTCTGGAATGGCCATCTCAGTCCCCAGACCTGAATATTATTGAAAATCTGTGTTGTGATTTTAAGCGGGCTGTCCATGCTCGAAAACCAACAAACCTGAGATGTTTTGTAAAGAAGAATGGCCCAAAATACCTTCAACCAGAATCCAGACTCTCATTGGAAGCTATAGGAAGTGTTTAGAGGCTGTTATTTCTGCAAAAGGAGGATCTACTAAATATTGATGTATTTTTTTGTGTTGGGGTGCCCAAATTTATGCACCTGCCTAATTTTTTTTAAAGACTTATTGCACACTTTCTGTAAATCCTATAAACTTCATTTCACTTCTCAAATATCAGTTTGTCTGCTATATGATATATTTAACTGAAATTGCTGATCCAAACAACCAATGATTTGTAAAGGAAAATCATGGAAATCATCAGGGGTGCCCAAACTTTTACATACCACTAAGTTGTGAGTATCCCAAAAATGCTGACATAAGCACTATATGGAAAAATCCATGTTATTGTGTTTCCCATTTATAGAAGTGAATAAGAAACTAATTTAAACCCAAATCAGTGTTCCTGAGAACTAAAAGTTATATTAGTGACTTAATGAACAGTAGGTGTAGCTTTACTTGGATCAATTTTTTATTTTAGTTTATTTTAAGACAGTCAGTTGTTATAAAAGCACAAGTTGCTGAAGTTAAATGTTGAGATAAATGTAGAGAGAGAACAGTAACAGTCCAATGCAAATATGTGGTCTTATCAACTAGCAATAACACCATATTCTAATCCATGTGACAGACTGGGGATTATAGTTTTGTCATCTTGCCAGTATGGGAAAATAGAATCTTTTAAAACACCAGCAAGAGTTGAGCTCCGTTACCGCTGTCACCTGTGCCAGTATGCTGTTACTGCTTCATTTGCCTCTGCTGACCTCAGCTGACCAACATTGGAGCCTCGGCTAGACGTACCACCTCCTCTGGATCCCTTGGGCATGAAGAAATGTGATGGCACACCAGTAGCAACTGATGCCATTGCAGAGTTACATCAATCTTATTTAGGCTATATCACGTACGTCTCAAGCGTTGAGTCGATGGTCAGCTCTGAGAAGCTACACTACTGTTCTGCGGAGTGCGCGACCAATGCACCTGCCCTCCGATGGCGAAAGCTGAATTACATTCTATAGTAAGTCAGTGGACTGTCGCCAAATGTTGAGCTACACTAGTGCAACATCGCTCCCAGCTGAGCTACGTTAAATTGAACCACTGCAGCGAGCCTTCTCCAGCGTTTCACAAAGATTTTTGACAATCTGTTAGCCAGTATCAGTCACTTAAAGTCGTGTGAATGGGCCCTCAGCCTCCTGAATGCAACACCTGCTGCCTGCACGCATGTGCAGGAAACACTATAACTTCAACAGTTCAATTCTTGAAATTTGACCGTGCCTTGTGACTGTGATCTCTTTACCCAAACCCCAAGCAACTGCACATGAACAATCCATTAATTCTGATAGTATACAGCATGTAATTGTTTGACTTTCACCTTGACTTTTCAAGGTCATCCAAGGTCAAGATTTATATAACAGTAACCCAAAAATGCATCTTCAACCACTGCATCATGTTTAAGGATGCAGACAAATGACAAAGCATGAGTCAATCACTGATCTGCTGGAGGTTCAAGAACCTGGATTTTTTTTTTTTAGTAAACACTGCAGCAGATGATCTGATACCCTGGACTGACTTCAGTGGTACATCATTAACTAAAGCTGGAGTGTATGTCACAGCTAAGTTCCCAAACCCTGTGCTTTGTGGTTAACAACTTAATTACTGTACTTTCACAGTGCTGGAGTACTGATATGTTCCAGAAAACTTACCTTAAAAGGGTGACATCATCTGCAGGTGTAAACACAAGAGTACGTATCTATTAAGGATATCCCTTAACAAAAAACAAACACTCACCCTTGTTAATTTTATGAATATTAAATAAAAATTCTCTCCATAACTGGTACATTTTAAATCGATGGCATTTTACATTATGACTCACCTCAAAACCTGTTTAAACAGGAAAAAATAAATTACTAAATACATAAAAAAACAAAAAAAACAGGGAAGTGTTCCTAAAATCTAACGTGTACTCTGTCCCAAAATCACCCAAACATTTTTATGAAATCTAGCAATAGCTTTGAGTGTTCTTTTCATGAATAAGCATTATTGTCCAAGCACGGAGTGCTTTATTAATACCTTATCATTAAAAAAAGACATTTTGGCATTTGTGATACCCATTTACACTGTGGAAAATGTCCCGTAGGGGACTAATTTACACTAACACACCTTGTGCTTGATTTAAATTGAAACCTAACTTGGTTAATAGTAACAATATTGCCCTAATCTCACCTGCAGGCCTGTCAATAATGATCGCAGCGTCAATCTACACAGCCAAGTTTCACACTGAGGAAAACGACGGTGGCTACGGACACTGCTTTGTCCTGGCCTGGATTTCCTTCGTGCTTACCTTCATCTTAGCAGTCACCTACCTCATCCTGCGGAAGAAGAGCGATTAAGATGTTGAGAAGGTTTTAAGAAGGGCTGCAAGATTTTTTTTTTTTAATTCAAGAAGTTCTAAAATGAGCCGCCAAAGACCATCACCGAGAGCTAGCTAACTGATACAGTGTTAAATTGATGACAAATGCTGTTTAAATATTTAGTCCAGTAATTTGAAACAACAGTGACAAAAACTTTCCATACTGCTATTTGTTTGACAGGCTGCATTGAAGAAAACCATCAATCATGGCTATTGCCCACATGAGGCGGCCTTTACCTGCAGCTAGCGACTGAGTTGCTAAATTATAGAAGAGTGCTCTTTGAATGTCCTCTCCCAAAAATGGAATGCAATGAAATGTTTCTAGTTGTTACTGGGTTCCCAGATGTCAAGTGAGCATATTTGGTCATGCTAATGGTCAACATTAACTACAGTTAGCATGAGTAGCTATGCTAATGCGTTCACATGGCCCATCAGTAGTCATATACACCATGTCAACCTAGCAATACCCGGTATAACTAGCAGTATGCTCCATATCTGATGTATCGTGAACTTTACAGAAATGGCTAAACAAAAGTTTTTTTTAAAACAACCTTAGTATTAACTTTAATTTTAAATGTTGTTAGTAATTGTGCATTATGCCTTACACCACCAATACAACAAACAGTATTTCTTCAGAGTGTTTTTGTAGAAGTTGATTTTAAGGAGTTTGAGAGGAATACATCATTGAGCATACAGTTAAGTTTTAAAGTTTTGGGACAGCTGCTCCATGAAGTAATTGTCAAACACAGAATAAAGCTTGATTGCTAGCAGTGTTTTTTTTTTATGGCTCAGGTTGTTAAAAACTTAAAATAAAATTAACCTTGTGAATTCACAGCACATTTGTCCCCCCGGTAGATTAGCACTTATTATAAACTCTTTCAAGTGCTTATTTAATTCCAATATGACAGTAAATGTCAATAGAACAAAATAGTTCCTTTTTCCTCTTAGAGCACTGCAGTCTTGGCCAATACAAGTTAATTTGCAATCTGACAGCAATGAGCGTGCGGCCTTCTGAAGAAATTTTGATACGTCGTAGTTGAAAATATTTTGTGCTGTGCAAATGCTTGTCAAGCCATTTTCATCAACATATGTGGCCGATGGCTACTGCTGCAGGTTTCCAGAGTCAAAGGGGGAAAATACTGTATCTGTCAAGGTACCATGTTGTCAAAAACAAAACAAAAACAAATGAAAAATACATATAGGTCGTAGTACTTGAACACTGCAAATGACAAGAATTTATTTACAGCACAAGTAGTTTTATTCATGTATCTTTATTTTATAACTGAAGTATATTTTATCCATTTTATCTATGTACATTGTAACCATGTATTTTTGTAACATTTTATACTGACTCTTTCATGTTTGTAGTTGGCTGCTATCGTAGCAAAGTACACCAAGGTTGTACAAGTGAACATAAAGCAGGTATGGAGGATGTTGGTGTTTCATGTCACCATATTTCACAACTATGCTGTAGAAGGATTTGTTTGTAACTACAGTGGAATTTAAGCCATATCATTTATTAATAAAAACAATTACAACAAAAGGTATTCATACTTGATTTGCCAATTCAGCCACATTAACAAACTACAGTCAGTCAGTACACACAGCCTTATGTGATGAGATGGAGTCGAAACAAAAACCTTTCAACAAAATACTGTCTGTGATTTGGATTAATTAGGACAAAGTATTGCATGCAGGGCTGCAACAATCGATTATTGAATTAAGCAAAGTGAGCATCTTTGGGTTGTGGACCAAACAACACATTTGAGGACGTTATGTTGGGCTTTGGGGAAGACTGATGTTTTTCACCATTTTATGGCTCAAACAACTGATGGATTAATTCAGAAAATAATCAACAGATTGTAGCTTGTTAACTGTTACCTGCAGGCCTATAAAATATATTTTATTTTCTGTCTTTCTGTATCTCAGGAAAAGGCAAAGCTGTGTGCAAACCTTTCTTCCAAATCTTTTTCCCTTTTTATTTTATTTTTGGTGTTTTATATCCTTTACATATTGGGATATTTAAATGTTTGTGAATTTTTTTTCTGATAAAATATTTGAATGCAAGGTTGAAAATGGGCAGAATTTATGATTATATACTATACATTAACTGAAGGATAATTGGCTAATCAGAAAATAATCAGACTAATATCAGGGTTCCTACATCTAAAGGAAAGACAAGTTTTAGAATTTCGAAGATGTTTCTGAATACTAAACCAAATGTTGGAATGAAATTTAAGACCAACATTACAATAGCCAAAAATGAAAAAAAAGGGGGGGGGGGACACTATAAATAGCTGAAGTTTAGGGACAAATCTGCCCAAATATTTTTGTTGTAATATAGAACATGGTTACTGGTTTAAGCCACGCTACAAAATCTTCTCTGAAAAGCCAATTTTCATTAAACTTCTACTTTTCCAAATATCTCTGCTCTGAGCATTCTGTAATTAAACAAAAAAAAAAAGATGTGTTGGTTCTGCTATCTTACTTTGCACTCTGAATTAGATATCACCATTTATTTTGATATTTTAACTGCAGCATCAGAAGAAAGTGTATGAAATCCCATTTCATATTTTTAAGCTTTAAAAGACTGATTTAAACCATTTTAATACAAATTAAAGCCTTATTTTTAGATTAACAAATTAAATGACTTAAGGATCCAGCGGAATGCTGAACACACACACACATACATATATATATATATACATATATATACTCAACAAAAATATAAACGCAACACTTTTGGTTTTGCTCCCATTTTGTATGAGATGAACTCAAAGATCTAAAACTTTTTCCATATACACAATATCACCATTTCCCTCAAATATTGTTCACAAACCAGTCTAAATCTGTGATAGTGAGCACTTCTCCTTTGCTGAGATAATCCATCCCACCTCACAGGTGTGCCATATCAAGACGCTGATTAGACACCATGATTAGTGCACAGGTGTGCCGTAGACTGCCCACAATAAAAGGCCACTCTGAAAGGTGCAGTTTTGTTTTATTGGGGGGGGGGATACCAGTCAGTATCTGGTGTGACCACCATTTGCCTCATGCAGTGCAACACATCTCCTTCGCATCATCCGTGAAGAGAACACCTCTCCAACGTGCCAAACGCCAGCGAATGTGAGCATTTGCCCACTCAGGTCGGTTACGACGACCAACTGGAGTCAGGTCGAGACCCTGATGAGGACGACGAGCATGCAGATGAGCTTCCCTGAGATGGTTTCTGACAGTTTGTGCAGAAATTCTTTGGTTATGCAAACCGATTGTTCCAGCAGCTGTCTGAGTGGCTGGTCTCAGACGATCTTGGAGGTGAACATGCTGGATGTGGAGGTCCTGGGCTGGTGTGGTTACACGTGGTCTGCGGTTGTGAGGTTGGTTGGATGTACTGCCAAATTCTCTGAAACGCCTTTGGAGACGGCTTATGGTAGAGACATGAACATTCAATACACGAGCAACAGCTCTGGTTAACATTCCTGCTGTCAGCATCCCAATTGCACGCTCCCTCAAATCTTGCAACATCTGTGGCATTGTGCTGTGTGATAAAACTGCACCTTTCAGAGTGGCCTTTTATTGTGGGCAGTCTAAGGCAAACCTGTGCACTAATCATGGTGTCCAATCAGCATCTTGGTATGGCACACCTGTGAGGTGGGATGGATTATCTCAGCAAAGGAGAAGTGCTCACTATCACAGATTTAGACTGGTTTGTGAACAATATTTGAGGGAAATGGTGATATTGTGTATGTGGAAAAAGTTTTAGATCTTTGAGTTCATCTCATACAAAATGGGAGCAAAACCAAAAGTGTTGCATTTATATTTTTGTTGAGTGTATATATATATATACATATATATATACATATATATATATATATATATATGTGTGTGTGTGTGTATAAAACTCAATGGATTAATTGATTTCAAAGATAATCATTTGTTGCAGCTCTAATAACAAATACTGGTGCTTCTGTGTAAAAGTTACAAATACTGAGGCTTGGAAAACAACACTTCTTTAGGCCTTACAACAGACCCGGTCAGAACCTGGAATGTTCCGTTACGCAAAGAATCATTCCCAGAAGAAGGGAGGGAAAAGTGGACGGCGTTAAATGCCTTGACCAGACGGAGTGATGCGCTCTTGAACCACCAGGTGGAGGAGATGATTCTGCTCAGCAGTCAGAAAAGGCCTGATGGGGAACACATGGTCAGTACGGACAAAGAAGAAGAAAAATGCTCCCAAACATTGTCTCGCGAGGAAATTTTACATTTTTGTATGCTCACCAAAGCTCAGTCTGAAGAGACTTGAGGGACTCCATGTCTTTCTCCTGACACGCCATCTGTAAAACAGATTTTCTGCACATCTATATCATGTTACTTTAGATTATTTTCTTCATTCAGAGTATTGTAGAAACAGATGAAGAGCAATAAACTTTTTAAATGGCAATGTTCCAATAATACTGCCAAAAGCAAAAAATGTAGAACAACTCCAGCAAGTTCTTGGTTTAATGTGGCAGCCACAACAATGATTATTTTTCCTGTGTGAGGCAGGAAGAACCAGGAAATCCTGCAATATGTACAACTGTGTGGATGTTGTTACTCACCACTACTGACTGGAGGAGCAGGAAAACATTCTCAGGCAGGAAGGTGGCTGAAGGAGAGAATAAGAACTGTGTTTATAATATTCTAAAGTGTCACTAACTGATTTTTGGGACGTTTTCTGTATTCTGTTTGAACAGTGTATGCACGGCTCACGGGGGTTTGGTTTAGCGTAGTTACCCTGACTGTGAGGGTCAAAGGACTCCCATGCGTATCTCTCCAGGGTCTGGGCATGTTCTGGCAACAACTTCTGAGGCGGCGGCTGCATAAGGAAAACAAAGGTCAGCCTGTTAAAGTGGACACCAACTCCCCTCCTCCAACACTTATATGCGCTACGGCGATGTGTGAAAGCACTCATGGTATGTTTCTTCTTTTCCACACATCATATTCTGTAAAGCCATCTGACAGTTCAAAGTTTTAGCTGTTTATTAATGTTGCATTACTATGACTTTTGAAATGCTCAATTTGTGCATTTTGGCATGTTTCATCTCAATTGTCAGCAGTTCGCAAAAATTTGGGTGATCCTGGGAAAATGACATTTTATTTATTTATATTCATTTATTTATTTATATAAAAGCTAAAAAAAAAAAATTAATTTCTCAAACAAGAAGTAACAACAATGGTTTGCATCATTCATCACAACCTTTAAGAAAACAGAAGTTAACCATTACTAAAGTTAGACAGCTTTAACACTGTCATGTCATGTAACTGTTTTGATTTGTTTAATTTATTCAAAATAAATTAACATTTCATTGCTTCGCTGAAAAGGAGTATGAGGAAGCCACATGGTTATTTAGTAGTACCCCAATCCTGTACTAAATCATCAATAACCAAACATTTACATAATCCAATCGTGGTCATCCTCCTACTAACCCACTGTAGTCTACACTTCACACTGTCCCCTAAAGTTCACAAATGTATAAATTCAGTCAGTACTTGAGCCATTCAATCAAAATTAGTGCTCCAGATTAGTTTCCGTGTCTGAGTAATGTGTCATTGTTCTGATCATTAGATCTATCATTTAGTCCATGAACTACTTATTCCTCTAAATATTTTGACATGTTCATGTGGCATTAATGGGCTCCAAAGGTGAGTAAGTTTGGGATTCAGTGTCTACCCCAAGGACACTGTGCCTTTCAGGAGCAATCGGTCCATAAAAGAGAGAAAGACAAAAAGCAAGAGACCTTATCACAATTTCCTAGAGTAAAAGGTGACACTTATTTCTTTATGTCCAATAAATATTCCAAAACATGACGGGGTAAACATCAGATACAATTTAGTATTCTTTGACACCATAAAACATTTTGTGATTCCTTTCCCGTTTATCAACTAATGTCTATATTTCAGCTTCATTTACAGATAACATGAGCTACTGTCACATCATAATAACTATTTCTTGTGTGCTTAAAGCACTTCACTGCCTTAAACCTACAATGTGTAGGATTTAGTATCATCTAATGGTGAGGGTGCAGGTTGCATTCAGTCATGGCCTGACAATTTTATCTCATTTTTCTTCAAGTTTTTACTTCTTTGGTGACAGGGATTTATGCTCCCTTGAGTCTCTTGTGATAAATAATACTGATGATTCTCCATTTTACAAAAATGAGGTTTCTCAAACTCGTTAGCCTGCAGTAGTAAACAGTGTATAGGGAAGCAACCACCAGCTCCTCTTTTTGCGGCCTCCACACGAGGGGGCCTGCTCTCATGTAAATATGAAGGGCTCATTCTGAGCTTATGAAAACACATTGATTCCTTGTTACAGGAAATAGTATATATTAATGAACAGATGTTATGAATGCTATATTTCATTTCTGCAAATAAACACCCCAAATCCTGCACTTTAGCTTAAAAAAAAAAATCACAAGCATCACAGTCATTACAACACAGAAATTAAACCAAGTAAAAACAACTTAAAAACAGTCAGACATTTATACGTTATACTGCAGTGATGACTAGTTTTCTTGACATATCTCGGAATCATCTTTTGCTGGCATAAACAAAAAAAAAAAAAAAAAAAAAAAAAAAAAAAACACGACTGACAGAATGATACTGTGAGCTAACCTCTGGTTTCCAGTCATTTTAAAAAAATAAAAATCTTGTTATTTTAGTCAAAGAATGTCTAGTATGATTTGTCATATTACACATGAACATACCTCAAGCAACATCAGCAATAACACTCTGGAGATCTCGCATTTTGCCGCAATGTCCAGAAATGCACCTTGGAGAATTGAAAGACAAAAAGGGAACAGAGAAAAGAAAGAAAAACAGCTCTTAACGTAACAGTACTTATAATAATAAAAACCTTAAAAAAAAAAAATAAATACATAAAAGTAGAACAGAAAAAGAGCCACAAACTCAAGCCAAACATTTTCTTTTAGTTTCACTCTCATGGCAAATTCAGGTTAAAAGCTGAAGAGAACATTTTTAAGTGATATAAAGGTCAAGGTGTTATTGTTCCAGAATGTGCCTTTTGCTTCATCTTAAAAATGTGTTTTTCTGATTAACTGTATATCATGTGATGATGCATGAAGCAGGCAGTGTTCAGAAGCCTCACCAACAAGCGTGTTTGTGCCTGGTAACTGCAGTCCTCTCTCCTGACACACAAGCTGCATCTCTGTGAACACTGACAAAGCACCGTCGTAGTCTCCTGCAAAACAAGACAAACATCCAGATCCAGGAGACAAACTCAAACAATGCATATGGCCTTCACACAGACACGACCTCATCGGGAAATGCTCCCGTCCTCAACACAATGAGCAAGATTTATTATACAGGCAGATGGTTGGAAACACACACATACAAATCAAATACTATAAACCATGTTAATAAAAGCAGATAAGTAAGAATGTTTGGACACACGAGTGTTACATATCTCAGCGCTCACTACAGTTGGGACAAAAATTGAGCTGATCTCTGCAAGAGAATCTTTGTCTTCAAGAACAGACATCTAAACTGATGAGAGGTCCAACAGATCTGAAGTTGGGTCTGTATATAAATTAGGACATTAACAAAGTTGGCTGTTTTTATTAAAATATGAGTTGAAACTGACATCCTGGGAGAAAAATTTATATATATTATATATATATATATATATATATATGCCTCCGATACAGATTAGAGTCATTTAATAATTGAGTATTTACAGATACAGAGCCCCGATCTAACACTTTCCAAGCAAACACACTTAAGTACACTCAACAAAAATATAAACGCAACACTTTTGGTTTTGCTCCCATTTTGTATGAGATGAACTCAAAGATCTAAAACTTTTTCCACATACACAATATCACCATTTCCCTCAAATATTGTTCACAAACCAGTCTAAATCTGTGATAGTAAGCACTTCTCCTTTGCTGAGATAATCCATCCCACCTCACAGGTGTGCCATATCAAGATGCTGATTAGACACCATGATTAGTGCACAGGTGTGCCTTAGACTGCTCACAATAAAAGGCCACTCTGAAAGGTGCAGTTTTATTACACAGCAAAATGCCACAGATTTCGCAAGATTTGAGGGAGCGTGCATTTGGCATGCTGACAGCAGGAATGTCAACCAGAGCTGTTGCTCGTGTATTGAATGTTCATTTCTCTACCATAAGCCGTCTCCAAAGGCGTTTCATAGAATTTGGCAGTACATCCAACCAGCCTCACAACCGCAGACCACGTGTAACCACACCAGCCCAGGACCTCCACATCCAGCATGTTCACCGCCAAGATCGTCTGAGACCAGCCACTCGAACAGCTGCTGAAACAACCGGTTTGCATAACCAAAGAATTTCTGCACAAACTGTCAGAAACTGTCTCAGGAAAGCTCATCTGCATGCTCGTCGTCCTCATCGGGGTCTCGACCTGACTCCAGTTCATCGTCGTAACCGACTTGAGTGGGCAAATGCTCACATTCGCTGGCATTTGGCACGTTGGAGAGGTGTTCTCTTCACGGATGAATCCCAGTTCACACTGTTCAGGGCAGATGGCAGACAGAGTGTGTGGCGTCGTGTGGGTGAGCGGTTTTCTGATGTCAATGTTGTGGATTGAGTGGCCCATGGTGGCAGTGGGGTTATGGTATGGGCAGGCATCTGTTATGGACAAAGAACACAGGTGCATTTTATTGATGGCATTTTGAATGCACAGAGATACCGTGACAAGATCCTGAGGCCCATTGTTGTGCCAACATCCAAGAACATCACCTCATGTTGCAGCAGGATAATGCACGGCCCCATGTTGCAAGGATCTGTACACAATTCTTGGAAGCTGACAATGTCCCAGTTCTTGCATGGCCGGCATACTCACCGGACATGTCACCCATTGAGCATGTTTGGGATGCTCTGGACCGGCGTATACGACAGCGTGTACCAGTTCCTGCCAATATCCAGCAACTTCGCACAGCCATTGAAGAGGAGTGGACCAACATTCCACACGCCACAATTGACAACCTGATCAACTCTATGCGAAGGAGATTGCATGAGGCAAATGGTGGTCACACCAGATACTGACTGGTATCCCCCCCCAATAAAACAAAACTGCACCTTTCAGAGTGGCCTTTTATTGTGGACAGTCTAAGGCACACCTGTGCACTAATCATGGTGTCTAATCAGCATCTTGATATGGCACACCTGTGAGGTGGGATGGATTATCTCAGCAAAGGAGAAGTGCTTACTATCACAGATTTAGACTGGTTTGTGAACAATATTTGAGGGAAATGGTGATATTGTGTATGTGGAAAAAGTTTTAGATCTTTGAGTTCATCTCATACAAAATGGGAGCAAAACCAAAAGTGTTGCATTTATATTTTTGTTGAGTGTAGGACACAATGCAAGCACATTAAAGTCAGTCTAAAGGATAGGCTTGATGCAGTCGTGGTGGCCAAACAGTTAAGCGAGCATTTTTCCAGTGCGGAAGGTTCCCAGTTCAAAGCTACCTCTGCTCATTCTCCATGTACGTTGTATGAGGAAGGGCGTTCGGCGTTAACACATTTGCCAAATCAACATGCAGATCCACCTCAGATCTGCTGTGGTGATCCCAAGTGAAAACAAGGAAGAAGCCGAAGGGAGTGGACAATAGATACGAGGGTAGGCTGAAAAGTTCTAAGGCTCACCAAGAAGGAGAAATGCCATTTCAATAAAACTTGGCATGCATTAAGTTCAACTCTTCTGATGACTAACTGTGTTATTTTCTTCCAGGTTGTGAGGTAGTTTGTGGTTCATAGCCAAGTTTGAAAGTTCGTGGTAGAGGGAAACGGCAAAAATGGACAAAATCTGGCATCGCGGTGTGATTAAGTACCTGCATAAGAAGGGGTTAAAGCCCAAGGACATTCATGTGGATATGGTTGCTACATTAGGGGATGAAGCTCCCTCCATATCTACAGTGCAGAAGTGGGCAGCAGAATTTAAGAGGGGCAGAGAGAGCCTTGAAGACGACCCAAGGTCTGGGTGGCCTGCAACAGCCACAACCCAGAAAAACATTGACCTTGTTCATGAAATGGTGATGGACGACAGACAATCGATGATTAATCAGCTAGCAGATGCTGTGGGAATAACCCGTGAGAGAATTGAACACATTCTGCATGAAGAACTTGGAATGTCAAAGGTGTCAGCTCGGTGGGTGCCACGTCTTCTGACGCCTGATCAGAAATGCACCAGGCTAGTCATGTCGAAGGCAAACTTGGCGCAATTTGAAGAGGATCCAGCCAATTACATGGAACGTTTTCTTACCCAGGATGAGTGTTGGGTTCACCACTTTGAACCAGAGACAAAAAAAACAATCAATGCAGTGGAAACACCCAAGGTCACCACCTCCAAAGAAGGCCAAGGTTGTTTCGTCTGCAGGGAAGGTCATGGTTTCAGTTTTCTGGGATGCCAAGGGCACTGTGTTCGTGGACTATCTTGAAAAAGGGACAAACCATAAATGGACAGTACTGTTCTAACCTACTGAGACAGTTACGCAAGGCTATCAAAAAGAAGCAACCAGGAAAGCTGACGAAAGGGGTGCTGTTCCATCAAGACAATGCCCCAGCTCACAAGTCAACAGTGGCCATGGCCACTATCCACGAGTGTGGATTCGAACTGGAAGATCACCCACCATACTCCCCTGACTTGACACCCTCGGACTTTCATCTGTTCCCAAACCTCAAAAAAAACTTGGCTGGGAAGCACTATCGGAGCAATGATGAGGTGATGGCTGCCGTTGAGGACTATTTTGACTCTCAAGATGAAAGCTTCTATGCCAAGGGAATCGAAGCACTCAAGCACCGCTGGAAGAAGTGTGTGGAGTTACAGGGAGACTATGTAGAAAAATAACCCTGAATTTGTTCAATTCGACAACTGCATCATAGTCAGCCTTAGAACTTTTCAGACTACCCTTGTACGTATGCTTGACAATTCAACAGCTCTGCAATACATTATGGAAAAAAAAATTACCTTAAATTCAAACTATTCCTTAATGTGTTTATTTATTTATAATAAAAGACTGGTGGTGGTATTTTAGCTGTTAAAAATACATTCATGCCCCTAATTATTATTACTGTATGCAAAAATGTTGGTAAAATATTTTTTCGGGGGGAAATCTTCCGAGAAAAATGCATGTACTAATGGAGAATGTCTTCTCTAACTGGTTGGTAACAAACTCATTACATGTGCCATCCATCAGACACAAACTTTGCACACACTTACAGCAAACCAGAGTTGACACATTCCTTTAAAACATGAACCACAGCACTACTTAAAGCTGGTCGCTAGCAAGCACCGACACCGATGGCTGCAGCTCTGCCAGCGCCGTGCTCATGAAAGTGAAAGTCTCATTAAAAGTCTGCTAACGAGTCTTTCATTGGATTCAGGTGTGTTGGAGCAGGGAGACAATTAAGAGTGTCAGGAATGTGGCTCTCGAGGACCGAACTTGGCCACCCCTGCTCTAGAGTGCAAACCTCCACCAACACTAGTTTCAAATTCCACAAATTTTTACCTTGGAAAACATTTTCAAGGCCAAAGTCCTGTTAGAAGTGGCTTTTCAGAAGCTAAAATACAAAATATAGACCAAAAGGGCTTTTCAATGTTAAAATCAAATATTTGCCAATTCTGCCATATGGATCAGATGCAGCTCAAACTTTGTCTATTCATTCAAAGGGCCAGTCTGCATGTCACTGTCACAAATGAGAGTGATTGGGGCACTTTTGATTGAGATGTAATGCAAAATGTACATCAAATGAGCTTTTCAATATTAAATTCAAATGTCCACAAAATCCACAATCCAGCTCAGATCCGGATCAAACTCTGTCAGGCGATAGTGAGTGCCAGTCTGCACCTCACATTCAAATATGAGTGTGACTGGGGTACGTGTGATGAAGATATAATGTAAAATGTACATTAAACTGGGTTTTCAATGTGAAATTTAAATGGCCACAAAATCTGTAATCTGGATCAGATCCAGATCAAACTTTATCAGTTGATAAAGGATACCATCCTATATAACGCTCTCAAACATGAAATAAAGTTGACTTTTTTGACAGAGTTATGAATTTTTAAAATTTGCTCAATGTTAAAGATAAGGATTTTTCCACTTTTCCAAGATTTTTCCAGACTGTTCAATCAGTTCTTGCCTATTACGATATTAATTTTCAGTAAAAATTTCATAACAATATATGAAAAATTGTGGGCTCCAGGCTGTTCACAAATAAACAGACAAACAAATGGAGGCGAAAACATTTGTTGGTGGAGGTAATTATTGTGTTGACATGGTGTCAAATGGTATGATGGCATTATACTAGGGCTGATGCAGCATCATTTCAACTGGATAACAGCTCACCAAAATTATTATACAATGGACAAAAAAGGAGAAACAAATGTTCTCTAATGCTAATGAAGTTTTGATGCTCTGTTTCTAAATCAGACATCAAGCTGCAGTTTCACACTGATGTCACAAGGCGGCAACAGAGAGCTATTCATTTATTTCTTTGAATCAAAGGCAGCACACGCCACTGGACTGGAGACTCACTGGATCAACAAGGGATATTATCCAGTGAGGAAAAAATGACAAAAGATACAAAGCTGCAAACAGGTTTAAAATAAAAATACAAGAGTGCTCTGAGAGCACAATATCACCTGCTGGCATATACTGCTTTGGTACAAGTGCTTGCTACATTCTGATATTTCAAGTACCAAGTTTCACAAAATTCATCCTAAATATGTGAGGAGTTGATTTCAGAATGAAGACACCAACTCAGGAAACTGACAGAGTGTAGATTTGTTAATCAGGGATCATAACTCTGGTACCATGCATCTGGAAAAGCGTTTCACTTTTTCCCACATTTTGTTAAGTGACAGCCTAATTCCAAAATGAAGTAAATTAATTTTTTCCCCCTCAAAATTCAACTCGCAACACCCCATAATGACATGAAAAAAGTTTAATTTTTTTTTATTTTTGCAAATGTATTAAAAAATAAAACAATCACATGTACATAAGTATTCAAACCTTTTGCTCAATACTTTGTTGATGCACCTTTGGCAGCAATTACAGCCTCACGTCTTCCTGAATATGATGCCACAAGCCTGGCACACCCATTTCTGAACAGTTTTGCCCATTCCTCTTTGCAGCACCTCTCAAGCGCCATCAGGTTGGATGAGGAGTGTCGGTGCACAGCAATTTTCAGATCTCTCCAGAGACGTTCAATTGGATTCAGGTCTGGGCTCTGGCTGGGCCACTCAAGGACATTCACAGAGTTGTCCTGAAACCACTCTTTTGATATCTTGGCTGTGTGCTTTGGGTCACTGTCTGCTGAAACATGAACTGTCGCCCCAGTCTGAGGTCAAGAGCGCTCTGGCACAGGTTTTCATCCAGGATGTCTCTATCTATTACTGCATTCATCTTTCCCTCAATCCTGACTAGTCTCATAGTTCCAACCACAGAAAAACATCCCCACAGCATGATGCTGCCACCACCATGCTTCACTGTAGGAATGGTGCTCGATTTCTTCCAAACATGATGCCTGGCATTCACACCAAAGAGTTCAATTTTTGCCTCATCAGACCAGAGAATTTTGTTTCTCATGGTCTGAGAGTCCTGCTGCATGAAAATTATGTTTCACACAACTTGCAACTAGTTGCATTTCATGTGTGTCCTCATTTTAAAGGCATCAAAATGGTAAGTGCCTCCAGACCTGTTCCACAGCCAGTTGTGGGTTGACTGAAAGTTGAAAACATTGCTTGAGGTTCAATTAACTCAATCATTAATAAATTAAAGGCGTTAGGTCCATGATACGTCTGGAGATGCAGAATTATCACTTGCATTGTGAGGGAGCTTCAGCTACAAGATTTTGCACATGCGGCGTGATTCTCTGTGCCCGATCCAGCATGTAGGTGCCTCAGCATTGAGAAGGTAAATGGGATGTACTGTACATGTTTTTCCTGGCTGCAGCATAAGTGAGGATGGACCAGCTGTCTGCCCAGGTGGTAGAAGCTCTGCACTATGACCTCATATTCCATTTTCATTCCAATACACATTCTAATGTGTTGTGAGAGGACAGTTAAATTAAAACATCTGTTGGTGTTCAATTTATATGGACCTTTATGTTTTTTTTTTCCCGCATTTCTATTCACAAATTACTTGTGCAAAGCTCTGCATCTTCGTCAGGGACAGCGCTGTAGACTTAAAATCATATCAGATTTGGGACTAGGTCTGATGCACTGCAGAGAATTGGGGCACATCTCTTACTTTGGTGACAGAGGCTGGATCATGCCTTGCAGTGATTCCAGTTAGTGTGCCTTGACAGAGACAGTGGCAAAAATGAGCGAGAGAAAAGGCTGGATGATGTGGTGAGAGTAAATCAGGAAGTAAAAGAGATTAGCAAGGAAGAAGTGAGGGCTGCTATGAAGAGGATGAAGAGTGGAAAGGCAGTTGGTCCAGATGACATTCCAATGGAGGCATGGAAATGTCTAGGAGAGATGGCAGTAGAGTTTCTAACCAGATTGTTTAATAAAATCTTGGAAAGTGAGAGGATGCCTGAGGAGTGGAGACGAAGTGTGCTGGTTCCTATTTTCAAGAACAAGGGTGATGTGCAGAGCTGCAGTAACTACAGAGGAATAAAGCTGATCAGCCACAGTATGAAGTTATGGGAAAGAGTAGTAGAAGCTAGGCTTAGAAAACAGGTGAAGATCTGTGAGCAGCAATATGGTTTCATGCCGAGAAAGAGCACTACAGATGCAATGTTTGCTCTGAGAATACTGTTGGAAAAGTACAGAGGAGGACAGAAAGAGTTACATTGTGTGTTTGTGGACTTAGAAAAAGCTTATGATAGGGTGCCAAGAGAAGAGTTGTGGCATTGTATGAGGAAGTCTGGAGTGGCAGAGAAGTATGTTAGGGTAGTGCAGGACATGTACAAGAATAGTGTGACAGCGGTGAGATGCGCAGTCGGAATGACAGACTCCTTCAAGGTGGAGGTGGGATTACACCAAGGATCAGCTCTGAGTCCTTTCTTGTTTGCAGTGGTGATGGACAGGTTGACAGATGAGATCAGACAGGAGTCCTCATGGACTATGATGTTTGCAGATGACATTGTGATCTGTAGTGAGAGTAGAGAGCAAGTTCAGTCTAGTCTGGAGAAGTGGAGATATGCTTTGGAGAGAAGGGGAATAAAAGTCAGTAGAAGCAAGACTGAGTACATGTGTGTGAATGAGAGGGAGCCCAGTGGAATAGTGCAGTTACAAGGAGTAGAAGTGGTGAAAGTAGATGAGTTCAAATATTTGGGGTCAACTGTTCAAAGTAATGGAGAGTGTGGTAGAGAGGTGAAGAACAGAGTGCAGGCAGGGTGGAGTGGGTGGAGAAAGGTGGCAGGAGTGATTTGTGACCGAAGAATATCAGCAAGAGTGAAGGGGAAAGTTTACAAAACAGTAGTGAGACCAGCTATGTTGTATGGTTTAGAGACAATGGCACTAACAAAAAGACAGGAGGCAGAGCTGGAGGTGGCAGAGCTGAAGATGTTGAGATTCTCTTTGGGAGTGACAAGAATGGACAAGATTAGGAATGAACATATCAGAGGGACAGCTCAGGTGGGACGGTTTGGAGACAAAATCAGAGAGGCGAGATTGAGATGGTTTGGACATGTGCAGAGGAGGGACCCAGGGTATATAGGGAGAAGGATGCTGAGGATGGAGCCACCAGGCAGGTGGAGAAGAGGAGACCAAAGAGGAGGTTCATGGATGTGCTGAGAGAGGACATGCAGGTGGTTGGTGTGACAGAGGAAGATACAGAGGACAGGGTGAGATGGAAACGACTGATCTGCTGTGGCAACCCCTAACGGGATCAGCCGAAAAACAAAGAAGACAGAGACAGTGGCAACATGACGAGCCAAAAAAAAAAAAAACAGTCATGTGACTCATGGTGCCATCTTGGGTTCAAAATAGCGTTCTCTGTTAACCTATCTGTATGTAAATCCAGCTATTTTATTTATTTATTTATTTGCTGAAAAGGACAGGCTGTTGTGCATTTGGAGGCACAAATAGACACAGCAAGGGATTCAAGATGTACAGATTCCCTTCAGATCCAAACAGAAGAAAAATTTGTGAAAATAAAGCCAGCTGTGCGGGATGGAAGCCGACATCACTGTCAAAGCTTTGAGAGGTTAATTTTTTGTTCAGTCCCATGTACAGTACAACTCACCTAAACTGTCATTGTATAAACCAGATATTCGCAGTCACTGGACAAAAAAAAAAACTCCCAAAGTTTTTGTATTGTTTACCATCTAATAAACACCATATATAATGGATATGGTACAACGGTTTTTCGCTCACATCAGATAAAATGTCCCGTGCGATCGCAATGTACACTCAACAAAAATATAAACGCAACACTTTTGGTTTTGCTCCCATTTTGTATGAGATGAACTCAAAGATCTAAAACTTTTTCCACATACACAATATCACCATTTCCCTCAAATATTGTTCACAAACCAGTCTAAATCTGTGATAGTGAGCACTTCTCCTTTGCTGAGATTATCCATCCCACCTCACAGGTGTGCCATATCAAGATGCTGGTTAGATACCATGATTAGTGCACAGGTGTGCCTTAGACTGTCCATAATAAAAGGCCACTCTGAAAGGTGCAGTTTTATCACACAGCACAATGCCACAGATGTCGCAAGATTTGAGGGAGCGTGCAGCTGGCATGCTGACAGCAGGAATGTCAACCAGAGCTGTTGCTCGTGTATTGAATGTTCATTTCTCTTCCATAAGCCGTCTCCAAAGGCGTTTCAGAGAATTTGGCAGTACATCCAACCAGCCTCACAACCGCAGACCACGTGTAACCACACCAGCCCAGGACCTCCACATCCAGCATGTTCACCTCCAAGATAGTCTGAGACCAGCCACTCGGACAGCTGCTGAAACAATCGGCTTGCATAACCAAAGAATTTCTGCACAAACTGTCAGAAACTGTCTCAGGGAAGCTCATCTGCATGCTCGTCGTCCTCATCGGGGTCTCGACCTGACTCCAGTTCGTCGTCGTAACCGACTTGAGTGAGCAAATGCTCACATTCGCTGGCGTTTGGCACGTTGGAGAGGTGTTCTCTTCACAGATGAATCCCGGTTCACACTGTTCAGGGCAGATGGCAGACAGCATGTGTGGCGTTGTGTGGGTGAGCGGTTTTCTGATGTCAATGTTGTGGATCGAGTGGCCCATGGTGGCGGTGGGGTTATGGTATGGGCAGGCGTCTGTTATGGACGAAGAACACAGGTGCATTTTATTGATGGCATTTTGAATGCACAGAGATACCGTGACGAGATCCTGAGGCCCATTGTTGTGCCAACATCCAAGAACATCACCTCATGTTGCAGCAGGATAATGCACGGCCCCATGTTGCAAGGATCTGTACACAATTCTTGGAAGCTGAAAATGTCCCAGTTCTTGCATGGCCGGCATACTCACCGGACATGTCACCCATTGAGCATGTTTGGGATGCTCTGGACCGGCGTATACGACAGCGTGTACCAGTTCCTGCCAATATCCAGCAACTTCGCACAGCCATTGAAGAGGAGTGGACCAACATTCCACACGCCACAATTGACAACCTGATCAACTCTATGCGAAGGAGATTGCATGAGGCAAATGGTGGTCACACCAGATACTGACTGGTATCCCCCCCAATAAAACAAAACTGCACCTTTCAGAGTGGCCTTTTATTGTGGGCAGTCTAAGGCACACCTGTGCACTAATCATGGTGACTAATCAGCATCGTGATATGGCACACCTGTGAGGTGGGATGGATTATCTCAGCAAAGGAGAAGTGCTCACTATCACAGATTTAGACTGGTTTGTGAACAATATTTGAGGGAAATGGTGATATTGTGTATGTGGAAAAAGTTTTAGATCTTTGAGTTCATCTCATACAAAATGGGAGCAAAACCAAAAGTGTTGCATTTATATTTTTGTTGAGTGTATTTCCATCTAACCCCTCGCATGTGGGACCGGAATCATTTCCATGATTAAAAGTCCGACCATTTATTTTTTTTTCCACACCGTATTCAGACTCGGACCCGGCTGCAGGCTGCGCAGTAAAAGCAGCAAAGTTTGCTGTTTTCACTGCTTCTGCAGTGCGCACGCCGTTTACATTTTGATGATGGATCAAATACATTTGGCAGAAAAAAAAAAATTCCGAGGAAATTTTGACCCAGTCATTAAATGAGGCGCAGGTCCTGATTCAGGATTCACCGTAGATGTTCAGCGCCTCCTGACTGTAACTAATCCGTTACATACATATCGCTCACATTGGATAAAATGTCCCGCCCGATCGCAATGTATTTCCATTAAAACCCCCGAGCACTCTGGACGTGCACAGTAACAGAGGTACAAATTAAAGTTCAGCTCTGACACTTGCAGATTTGAGGAATGCGGGACCGGAGTCATTTCCCTGATTAAAAGTCAGACTGTTTATTTTTTTCACACCGTGTTCAGGTTGGGACCTGAAGCCTGACATGCACCTGTTAAATCAGACACAAACAGCTGTGATTTCACACTTTTCTGCTTTCAGTCCTTCATCTGCCATTATATTATAATAGTAGTTGCAGTGTGCACGCTGATTACAAATGGATCAGAAAAGTCTGCAACTTTACAGCACAAAGTTCATAAGAGGAAAATGTACAGCTTACCTTTGATTTGGAGGTGATAATTGTAGAAAGAAAAGCTTGTTGAGGGTTAAATTAGTCCAGAATAAAGCATAATCCAGAGACGGAGAACTTTAAAACTGTCATGCACATCATTATATGACACAGAGTTAAAGAGCTGCAGCTGCATAAATCAGGCTTTAAATTAATTAAATAAATCATCATACATTGTAAATTTATGTAAATTTGATAGCTTAACTATTTTATATTTATTTTGATAGCACCTGTACTTGGATGTGTCGCTGTATGTGGTTAAATAAGTTATAAAAAGACTGAAAACATTAAAGGTTCATTCAGTAGTTCAGCGCAGTTGGAAACAAAATGGCGCCATGTTCTGAGTTGAGGCCACTCTCTCTATTAACAAACACTAGTTCCAGTAGCCCACACCAACACAGCTTCCCCCACAGGGCAAAGCAAGTATGACCTAAACAATCACATCTACAGTCAGCGAGAACTCACGGGTGAGAATTTTACACGTGGCCATCTCTCCCATTGACAGCAGCGCTTCAATCGGCATCTGTGCCTGCAACTCTGCAGCTCTCTGGAAATGAACGATGGCTTCTCCTGGTCTGTTCATCTCCTGATGAAGTGACATTGGGTAATCAGTAACAAAATGACATGAAACAGATTTCAAATTATTGAGGGGAACCCCCCCCCCAGCACAAATAATGACCATTTATCATTAGAATGAACATGAAGCTACGATAGAACACTTTACCTTCAGTGCGTTGCCAAGTTCTAAACACAAACTCGCTGCCATCACCGGCTGGTTCATGTCAATGTATACCTACAAGTCAATTGCTCAAAAGCATTATTCTCTTCAATAAAAACCAAGATAAATCATCATTATGTGGTGAAACTTTATTAAGAAAATATGCATCCCATTACACAGCCTGAGCATATTAATTACTAATTTTATACAACTAATAAAACCTAAAAACATAACACTTTTCACATTTGAGAAGATGAATCAGCCAATTTTGCAGTGCCCGAATAACATATTCACACCCTTGTATTTTTACACATTTTAACTTCTTTGCCATTTGGGGAGAAAAAGTAATTCAGGCTTGTCCATATTAAAATTTCTTAAGTTATTATATTTTTTTCAGGCTATTTATGGCCTCCTTAACTTGCATGGGCACTTCACTGGAATTCATATTGAGAATTCCATTGAACAGCTACCAAATATGAATTAAATACTTGGAATCACCTCTAGATCGTTTATTTAATGTTACAACATCTGCTGATGAAGGTTTGTCAGTCAATTATCTACTTACTTGTGGCCTCTGAAAATGGAGGGGCTGTGTTTAAAAATGGCAGTAACTCCCAAATGCTCAATGCAAAATGTTTATGTGCTCGACTGTAGAAAAGTGAGACCCCCCAGCAGAAAAATGTGAGTCTTCATGTACCTTAATGGCAAAGCTATAGCAGTTCAGTGCAGCCTGAAGGTGTTCATCAAAGCCGGGGGCCTGCAGCGCCTTGTTCTCCTTCTCAGATAAGAGAAAGAGTCGGCCAGCATCAGTTAACGCCAGGGCCTCTCCGGGAGCATTGAAAAGTGTCTGCTCGCACCTTCAGTCAAAACATTCAGGTTATGTACAAACAACAGATTCACGATTTTTCAAATCAGTTGTAAACATGATGTGCCAGTGAACGATACGGGGCACCTCAGGGCCAGTTAACACTTTGTCACTTCGTACTAATTTAATGTGTGAAACAAGAATGACTGCAGGGGAGATATCAACATAGACTGGGCGTTCAACATTCTTTGATGGTTAAACAATTCAGTTGTCTTCTGTCTTACCTAAAATTAAATTACCATTATATATATATATATATATACACACGAGGGCTGTCAATAAAGTAACGGTCCTTTTTATTTTTTCAAAAACTATATGGATTTCATTCATATGTTTTTACGTCAGACATGCTTGAACCCTCGTGCGCATGCGTGAGTTTTTCCACGCCTGTCGGTGATGTCATTCGCCTGTGAGCACTCCTTGTGGGAGGAGTCATCCAGCCCCTCGTCGGAATTCCTTTGAGAAGTTGCTGAGAGACTGGCGCTTTGTTTGATCAAAATTTTTTCTAAACCTGTGAGACACATCGAAGTGGACACGGTTCGAAAAATTAAGCTGGTTTTCAGTGAAAATTTTAACGGCTGATGAGAGATTTTGAGGTGATTCTGTCGCTTTAAGGACTTCCCACGGTGCGAGACGTCGCGCAGCGCTCTCAGGCGGCGTTGTCAGCCTGTTCAAGCTGAAAACCTCCACATTTCAGGTTCTATTGATCCAGGACGTCGTGAGAGAACAGAGAAGTTTCAGAAGAAGTCGGTTTCAGCATTTTATCCGGATATTCCACTGTTAAAGGAGATTTTTTTAATGAAAGACGTGCAGACGGGTCCGCGCGTCGGGATGCAGCCGCCTCGACGCTCCGCCACAGGAAAAACACCTCTGTTTGAAGCCTTAAGGACAAGTTGGAACATGTCCTGCTGTTAAACAATTTCTCATATACTCACTCCACTGAAAGCCATCAAAAGCCGCCTGGATTTTACAAATGGTTATCAACACGGAGGTGTTTTTCCTGTGCCGCCGCACCGCGTCGGCTGCGTCCCGACGCGCGGACCCGTCCGCACGTCTTTCATTAAAAAAATCTCCTTTAACAGTGGAATATCCGGATAAAATGCTGAAACCGACTTCTTCTGAAACTTCTCTGTTCTCTCACGACGTCCTGGATCAATAGAGCCTGAAATGTGGAGGTTTTCAGCTTGAACAGGCTGACGACGGCGCCTGAGAGCGCTGAGCGACGTCTCGCACCGTGGGAAGTCCTTAAAGCGACAGAATCACCTCAAAATCTCTCATCAGCCGTTACAATTTTCACTGAAAACCAGCTTAATTTTTCGAACCGTGTCCACTTCGATGTGTCTCACAGGTTTAGAAAAAATTTTGATCAAACAACGCGCCAGTCTCTCAGCAACTTCTCAGACAAAGGAATTCCGACGAGGGGCTGGACGACTCCTCCCACAAGGAGTGCTCACAGGCGAATGACGTCACCGACAGGCGTGAAAAAACTCACGCATGCGCACGAGGGTTCAAGCATGTCTGACGTAAAAACATATGAATGAAATCCATATAGTTTTTGAAAAAAATAAAAAGGACCGTTACTTTATTGACAGCCCTCGTATATATATTCAATTCAAATTCAAAGAAATTTTATTGTCATATGCACAGAAGAACATGTTCCCTGCACAATGAAATGTGTCTACTGCATTTAACCCATCCTAATTGCCAGTAGGAGCAGAAGTCACCATTAGGCGCCCGGGGACCAGCTCCAGATGTACATCCCTGCCTTGGTCAACAGCAGGGCTGAGCAAACCAACACCGACCCATAACAAACAACACACACAACACATAGGCCGGCCCGGTACATAAAACATATATATGAAAGCAAAACACGAGGGAAAAGGAGAAAAAAAAACCCTCATAGCCGCTGCATTACACAGCGGCAATGAGGAAAAAAATCCCCATCAGCACAGAAAACAATAATCACACAGACAAAACCAAGGACACAGGACGACAACCGAGATTTGAAAAGGTCCAGTTTATCAGAACACTCCGGAGGCAGCCTGTTTGGCGCCGTCAACGGCCTTGTCCGACAATCCTGGAGGGGCAGCCCTGCGCAGTCTGAGCAGTCCTGAACAGTCCTAACACAGTCAACATCAGAGCTGGAGAAGCTGAGGGGAGGGGGCAAGACCAGGGAGCGAGGCTTAAGTGTTGATCTTCTGAGGAGGTTTTATCACAGCGACCTTGAAGTGCAGCTGTGTATTTGGGGAAGCCAAATGAATAGCCAGATTAGCAGACGCCTGAAAGATTCCACAGTTCTGAGAACAGAGTGGCTCTCAATGCATCTGAATATATATATATATATATATATATATATATACACACATATATATACACACATATATATACAGTCACAGTACACAAAAGCTTTTGTGTACCATTCAGTACATATTTGTGTTTAGATGTCACGGTTTGGTACGAGTTGGGCACAGGAGCTTAATTGTGAGCAGCACAGAGTTGCCATCAGACACTTTAGCACTGTGAGACAGTGTAAATGTAAACTTTTTCATTAAAGGTTTATGAACTGATTATATCTCTCGTCATTTGCGTTGGGATGAATTTACTGTACAACACGTTTTATTTTTTGTTTGTTTCTGTCACTTAATATATGGAGCCAGACTCCCTTCAATATTCTGTCCATTTTAAGTTTGTTTTATTTTTGCACAAATGACGCCAACTCATAAAACCTCACTGTGTACAGATTTGAAGTTATTGTACACAGTAGTGCCGCATTCGGTGGCTGTTTCATCCGTGAAATTTTACACTAATTCATGTAAAACGTCAGTTTATAAATCGGTGCTGTTTTCTGTCTAAACTCGAATGCGCACTGATCATATCCTGGGACAGCGATTCAACACAAATGCGTAACACTACACTTTCACTTTCAAGTTCATGTTTCAGAAGAAAAAGGTAAATTAACCAATTCCATTTATAGTCCCAAAGTTTCTGCTTGGTTCTGCCTAGTTCGCCGTTTCCACTTTTCACCTCAGAAACACACAACAGACTCAGGGGTGTGGCCACGCCTCCTGAACTAGAGTGACACAGTCTGGAAATGAGACAAAATGTCAAGTGACTTACAGAAACAAATAAGCACGTGTCTATCATACTGTGCAGCTGTACCATGTATTCTACGTGCAGTTCTGTGAACTGAACCATCACGTGTACAGTATGGCTCAATACAAATACGTGTATTGTGATACCCCTAGTACATATACATACACACAATTACAGTTTGCACTTTTTTTGAAGGCAGTTGTCTGGGACCCTGTTACACACTGTAACCGATTCCCATTTTGGCAGTCTTTCAGTGAGTACAAATTAACACAAATTGTTTGGTCATGACTCATAGCTGGTTGTCTGCAAAGCATTTAGATGATTTAGGCCAGTAATGCAGAGTGGAAGAGAAGCAGACAGTCTACATATCTTACCGAGCCATAGCCAGACTACAGAAGGCAGCATACTGCAGGCAGTCCTGCTGCTTCAGCTCCTTGGCTAACTGACCTGAAGCACAGAAAGAAGTCGATTTCATCACACCAATATACACTTATAACAACTCTGAAGGGGTTGTGGCTGTGAATGGAGAAATGCACACAGTGCAGCAGTGGGTACCAATCGGCAGAACTGGAATGATAATACACTGACGGAATGACTGAGAACAGCACCTTACTATGCCCCCTACAAACTCAGTGTATTGATAACCAATCTCAAGATAATGTAATAAAATGTTATCATACAAAGCACAAAGTCCCCTGTCATGTTCAAAGCACAAACTTCTCTTTTCTGTCCCAATTAGCACTAATTGCCGGAATAGCAGATCACCATATTGGAAAATATACCCTCACTATCACAAGATGGCACCACACAAGCTCCCTTTCTGTCATTCTGTTGCTGTCCTGTCAAGAATTTGGGGCTTCTAACGTGAAGATTTTAATGGTGAGACGACCCATTCCATCGAATGTCATACATTCTGCCATATACCAGTTGTTCCGCTTCCATTCCACCTGTATTTCTCGCGATTAGTAGCTTCCCTGTGCAGCGTTTCTCTGTTGCATCTCCAGTTACACAGTGAAGGGGAATAGATAAGGTTTTTCTTAAAAATAGCATGAAATTTCAGTTTCCAAGAAAGCACATGGCAGCCTCCAGCCTACATCTGATCAGTTTTCATGAAAAAAAAAAAAATTCTATGTACGCCCCATCTACCCTTCTACGTATGCAAAATCACTACTTTGTAATGAATATGAATGACATCAATGTAGAAATATTTAACGTTCAAAATGGTACAAATATTGCAGTAACTTTAGGTGAATCTGTGCAGAATACTGACTTACCAAACTGCTCACTCGCTTCTGCTACATTGGGCTTCCTAAGAAAACGCCTGCAGTGTGGAAAATACAAACTTGTTATTTTTATTTCCCATGCACGATTTAATAAGCGACAGTCAGCAAGTCAAAGCAAAACTAATTAGATTTTTAACGCCATGTACATCAAAATCGTTTGGTTTTCCTAGCTAGAGTTAGCTAATGCACCAGCAGCCAAATAACTCCACAAAACGGCAACTAGTCATGTTAACGAACCCGGAATATCTAATTAAATTATTGCAAATGAATATTAACCTGAGAAAACAGCAGGTGCTCAAATATATGCCGGTTAAATAACAGCGAATATTCAGCAGTACTGACAACAGGCTAGCTTTAGCTCATTAGCGCTAACGGAGTGAATTGCATGAGTCAACGGAAGATATAAAGTCAACATTGACAGCTAATAAAACTCTGCTAATCGTGGACATTAAACGCTGTTTCATTTTAAACCGCTTACTTTTTCAGTTTATTTGAAACAGCACGATATCGAGCTAGAAAATCACCCTCAGCAGCCATCGTCAAAAACCCAGAAAAACATAACAAACCCACGGTGTTGCCAGGTATGATAAGGACAAACAAGTATATCAGTGAAAACAAGCACTGAACAACCTACATATTCAAAATTAACAAGCACAAAAAAGCTTGAGTTATCGAATTCCTGGTTGCATTATTACTTTTGACAATTTCATCACAATCCATTATGATTATGATGCTGCTTATTATTATTATTATTATTATTATTATCATCATCAATGTGTTTTCATAAATCACTCGGAAAAACAAACTTTAATTTTACAAATCAGTGCCATAATCCCAAATAAAAACCAGATGCATATTTTAGGACATAATTGATGTCAGAGATGGTTTAAGTGTCTGTAACTGTAAGCATCTCGGTTTTAATGATGCTGTATATATGATCGATTGTATGTGCTTATGTTGATATTTTTTAATCATTTTTTTTTTTAATCTGTGTTTTATTATAGAAATCGGTTATGGAAGCCCATTTCCGCAAAAAAAAAAAAAAAAAAAAAAATCCAGATTACTAAATCATAATTATGAGATAAGAAGTCGTAATTATGAGATAAAAAGTCATAATTATGAGATAAAAAGTCGTAATTATGAGATCTCATAATTACGACTTTTTATCTCATAATTATGATTTAGTAATCTGGATTTTTTTTTTTTTTTTTGATGGCGGAAATGGGCTTCCATAGCTTCCATACTTGAGTTTATCCTTTTGGAGTACAGTTATTAAAAGTAACAAGAACTGGGATTTTTATAACATGTTCTTAATCTCATTCTCTAAAGAAAGTATCACATTTTATTTTTAAATAAAACAAGCAGCCATCAACAATGTATAACTTTTAACTGATCAACAATATCCATATTTGCAACTAAAGTGTGAGCCTGCTACCTATCTGCCTCACACTTTCTATTACTACTTCTACTTCTACTACTACTACTACTACTACTACTGAATACAATTTTGTTCGATTAATACATTAAAAGATCCACATATTAAATGGCAACAATAATTCATCGACAGGATCTCGCTTCCCGAACATTTTTGCTTTTTCTGTGGCATAAACAAGCACGTAGCTTTACACTAAAACAAACCAGGAAGCAACGTGACAACAACCTCAATTTTGCTTATACGTTTGCTTATGCGCCAAACGAGGAGGCCTGAGCAAAGAAAGCGTTCGGATTGGTAGGTATCTTTGATCATTGTGAAGAAGGCGGAGTCTACCAGAGAGGGAAATGCCCAAATAAGGGAAGAAGGGCGTTTTCTTCTGCATTGTCCTGCTCATACTTTTCAACTGATGAAGTTCCACAATAGGCCAATTTATGCAGTATGACTTTTTAACTTCCATGTCAACTTTGACAACAGTTACATTCACATTACTGATTGAAGTAACTCAACTCTGATTTATTCATCCCTCCCAATATGTGCTAGATGAGGTTTTAATAGGTAATGTGAACAAGCCCGACTTGTTTTTCTTTCCTATATTTAGCTGACTTGTATACGTGAACCTCACTAGATTTAAAAATATAAAATAGTTATTAATCATTAACACTGTAATGTTATTTTTAAGAAACAGAACTGAGCACAAATGCATGTAATGTGAAGTTACTCTAAAAAATAATATTTTTGACTTATCCACAAATTTTAGATTAGGAAATGAAAAAACCCTACTTAAAGGTCTGATAATTTTGTTGTAAAGTATTCAGCAATCCCGACTCCACGATGAAGTGGAGCAGAGAAAGGATTTTCTTCCACAAAAACATCCGTAAATAGGCTTTAATCTCAGACGTACAGTAGTGTTCAGAATAACAGTAGTGTTATGTGACTAAAAAGATTAATCCAGGTTTTGAGTATATTTATTATTGTTACAAGGGAAACAAGGTACCAGTAGATTCAGAAGATTCTCACAAATCCAACAAGACCAAGCATTCATGATATGCACACTCTTAAGGCTATGAAATTGGGCTATTAGTACAAAAAAGTAGAAAAGGGGGTGTTCACAATAATAGTAGCATCTGTTGTTGATGCTACAAACTCAAAACTGTTATGTTCAAACTGCTTTTTTAGCAATCCGATGAATCACTAAACTAGTATTTAGTTGTATAACCACAGTTTTTCATGATTTCTTCACATCTGCGAGGCATTAATTTTGTTGGTTTGGAACTAAGATTTTGCTCATTTACTACTGTGCTTGGGGTCATTGTCTTGTTGAAACACCCATTTCAAGGGCATGTCCTATACAGCATAAGGCAACATGACCTCTTCAAGTATTTTGACATATCCAAACTGATCCATGATACCTGGTATGTGATATATAGGCCCAACACCATAGTAGGAGAAACATGCCCATATCATGATACTTGTACCACCATGCTTCACTGTCTTCACTGTGAACTGTGGCTTGAATTCAGAGTTTGGGGGTCGTCTCACAAACTGTCTGCGGCCCTTGGACCCAAAAAGAACAATTTTACTCTCATCAGTCCACAAAATATTCCTCCATTTCTCTTTAGGCCAGTTGATGTGTTCTTTGGCAAATTGTAACCTCTTCTGCACGTCTTTTATTTAACAGAGGGACTTTGCGGGGGATTCTTGCAAATAAATTAGCTTCACACAGGCGTCTTTTAACTGTCACAGCACTTACAGGTAACTCCAGACTGTCTCATCCTGGAGCTGATCAATGGGTGAGCCTTTACCATTCTGGTTATTCTTCTATCCATTTTGATGGTTGTTTTCTGTTTTCTTCCATGCGTCTGTTTTTTGTTTTTTTTTGGTCCATTTTAAAGCATTGGAGATCATTGTAGACAAACAGCCTATAATTTTTTGCACCTGCGTATAAGTTTTCCCCTCTTCAATCAACTTTTTAATCAAACTACGCTGTTCTTCTGAACAATGTCTTGAACATCCCATTTTCCTCAGGCTTTCAAAGAGAAAAGCATGTTCAACAGGTGCTGGGGACACCTGATTCACACCTGTTTGTTCCACAAAATTGATGAACTCACTGACTGAATGCCACACTACTATTATTGTGAACACCCCCTTTTCTACTTTTTGTTTTTTTTTTACTAATAGCCCAATTTCATAGCCTTAAGAGTGTGCATATTATGAATGCTTGGTCTTGTTGGATTTGTGACAATCTACTGAATCTACTGGTACCTTGTTTCCCATGTAACAAGAAGAAATATACTCAAAACCTGGATTAATCTTTTTAGTCACATAGCACTACTATTATTCTAACACTGCTGTACCTTCTAGCAAATTGTAGCTGAACTTTCAGGTCTTTTTTTTGAAGAAAATCCTCCTCTATACCACTTCATCATAAAGATGTATAACTGGGAATACAAAATGCAAAACATGCACTGTGCACAATTTCTTCAATCACAGCCACGGAAGCTTCTAACTTCTTCTGGGATGTCTGGTATCTTTCCTCACTCTTCTCCTTCTTGCAGTCACTCCGTTCTTTTTGAGAACTGTCTACCCCACACAGATTTACCATAGAGTGCAATACTGTTTGTATTTCCTCATAATTGAAGTAAATAAAGCCCATGACATATTCAGTGACTTGGAAATGTTCATGTATCAATCCCCTGACTCGTCTAAAAAGAACTGGCAATAAAACTGATTATTTACAGGTATTATACCAAAGCGTTCCATTGCAACAGGTCCTGACAGACATTTTTAACATCTCCCTGGGTCAAGCAGTTGTGCTTTCATGCTCCAAAACATCAGCCATCATCTCAGTGCCCAAAAGACCCTCTCTTACCACCATTAATGATTACCGCCCTGTAGCCCTCACTTTCATAATCATGACGTGCTTTGAAAGACTAATAAAAGAGCACGTGACCTCCATTTTACCTCCCACATTCAACACCCTATAATATGCGTACCAACAAAGCCGCTCTGCTGAGGATGCCTTATCCACTGGTCTCCACCTGTCCATGAAACACCTGGAGAGGAAAAATGTATGGGTCCAGATGCTGCTGGTTGCTTTTAGTTCTGTGCTTATAATCCAACAGCATCTGATTGACAAACTGGGCCTACTGGGACTGAACATTCCACTGCTAAACTGGATACTGGACTTTTTGACCAACAGGCCTCAGTTTGAGCCCACACTATCACCTTAAGCACAGGAACTCCACAAGGGTGTGTGCTGAGTCCCCTCCTCTTCACTCTCATGGCCCACAACTGTTGTGCAAATTTCAGAAAAAAATATAAAATATGCTGATGACACAACCATAGTGGGGCTCATCCAGAACGAGGACGACACGCATTACAGGGAGGAGGTGACTCTTCACCGATTAAAGCAACAACAGTCTGATCTTGAATGTGGAGAAAACCAAGGAGCTGGTGATGAACTTCAGGAGAAGTTTCGGGGGGTTGTGAGGGCAGCAGAGAAGATTTTTAGGGCCGGCTGCCAACCATTGGTGAACTGGCAGAACAGCACTGCTTCTCTCCTGCCCTCAGGTAGAAGGTATCGTAGCCTGAGGTGCAAAACATGCAGGGACAGCTTTTACCCAACCGCCATAAGACAGTTAAATACAAATTTATAGAAAGAACTGTGCAATATAGAATGTAGAATATAGAATACACTGTAGCATCTGGTAGCAACTTTATACTTGTAGCATCTTCATATGTGCAATATCCCATGTCCTTCATTTATTTATTGTATGTTGTGTATATATGGATACAGAGACAGTTATCGATAGTTTTTCTTTTCAAGCCCAATTTATCACTATCACACACCTTGGACTTTTATTCTGTGCTTTTATTCTGTTTTTATTTATTCATGCAGTGCACTGATATTTCGTTCTGTGACAGCATCAGTGATGTTTTTTTTATTGAATAACAATAAAACAAGTCTAAGTCTAAATCTACTAATGCAACCCATCATCTTGGCTTTCATATGTTTAATTCATTTAGAATTAGTTGTTGAGATTTGCTTTCAATTTGAGTTCAAGGTTGATAATTTTAGAATTTTTTATTTATTTTTTTATTATTTGAAATAAACAAATTAAAATGTGTGAAATACCAAGTGTATTTTACCCTTGATAACATTTCATCTATTTATTTTTCAGTATAAATGGGCTCTTATACATCTTAGACTGAAGCAGATGACAGGTACACATTTATTTTCTCTTCTAAAGTTGGTGACAGGTCATCATGACACAGTAAAGTAGGACGCTCAACTGTCAGGATGTGAGGAATTCATTTTTAGAATTCACAAGTTCTCGTAAACAGAGTCCAGTATGCCTTTGTCTTGATGGTGCGTGCTTTGGTCCACCTGTCATGAGTAGAGAGGAATACAGGTCACTGAATGCATGTTTTGCCTGGCTGATGTTGCTATTGTATACATTTGTTTTCTAATAATCAGTAGTGGGCACAGCTAACCTTAAAGTTAGCTTTTATAGCAACAAATCCACTAACACAAAAATTAACTATGACTATGCCAAACAGATAAACTGCTACAGCATTTAGCTGAAGCTGAATTATGGGCATATAACATCAGTGTGGGCAAAAGCATAAGAAATATTAAGAAATGAAAATACACATGGAAAATGATTTTGATAACCAATGCATTGACCTCCTGCTCCTCCATCTCCTAGGGGTAATGCTTGCTATTTTCATGCAATGTGTTAATTTTGATACTAGATTAGTGCATAAAGGTCCAACAGGGACAAACGCATGATTAGCTTTTACAAACATCTTTGACCATTAAGTGTCATTCAAAAAAATTATTTGCAGACTTAAAGTTAGATGAACTAAACTTAATAGCTAACTGGTCCGCTAATAGTTTTCATAGTTTGCTGAAATGCTAATGCGCTAATGATAAAAAGTTAGTTTTGCTAATTAGCTGTGAGCTGATTTTAGGTAAACTGTGTCCACCACTGCTAATAATAATAATAATTATTATATTAATGCAAAATGTGGTGATGAATTGAAGTTTCCACTGACTGTTCCGTGGACACTCTTTGGTTTGGGCTTCGGTTTCCTTTGTCTGTCTGTTTCCGGCTTTCTGGTGGCAGCAGAGTGATCCAAAACTTGGTAGACGGACTGAGGCCGAGGCTCCAGACTCTGATGGAATTTCACACACACCACTTTGTCATTTCAATGTTTTTTTTTTTTTTTTAATATGAATTCAAAATTGATGTCGATAAGGACTGAATGTGTAGAATTTAATCAAGTGGAAGAAAGTGTGTCAGGACGAGTAGAACGATGCTCACAGCATAGAAAGATGTAGATGGAGATGTCACTTCGTCCAAGTTGCCTTCTGCTGTCTCGCTCTCCGTGCTTTCAACTCTGTTCACTGATGTGTTTTGACCATTTGTGGAACATTTTGCATCCTTCTTACTCTGACAAAGATAATCAAATCCATCAGAACAATTGCAGTAACATTAGCACAAAAAAGTTTTTGTTTGTTTAATAGCAGAGTTGTACAGCTCAGAGACCGTCTTGTTTTTTGTGGCTCGATTCAGTCACTACTTTGACGTGGAGGCTGTGATTCCATTTGGCATCTGTTTTTGCTTGCTTATCTGCTTATTATCTTGCTTAAAATTACTGGTACTCAGTTCTCCGTGTGGAGCGGTAGGCGCTGCAAGATACCGTGTGTGCAGTGGATGATGGGCACGTCAGAAAAAAAGCATTTACAGTACGTATTTAATTAAAAGTTTAAAAACTCTAACATTTTTCTGTGTAAATATCATGTTACAACATGGAGATCCGTGATTTATAGATAAGTGCAGCCTATTTATGTACAATTTCTTTTCTTTTTTTTAAAAAATTGGTGGGTGCACTTTATATTCAGGTGCGCTCTATAGTCCGGAAATTATGGTAGCATTGTGCAAGAATAATTTGTCTCCTAAAACTGATAAAGCTAATATACATTTTGTGTCAGTTTACCAAGGCAATGACATACCATGTCGCTGCTTTGAAATGAAACCACCATGGAATACGAAGATACTTAAAACTGTGCATGTTAGCAATTAACTTTATGCTAACAATATGTTCTATCAATTGATGTAGTCACAAACTAAATTTTATAAGTTCAGGTGCTAAAATGTCCTGTTAAGCACCAACGATATATGAAAAATTGTAAAATTTGAAGACAATGACAATGACCTTTATCAATGACCTTGACCTCTAATCACCAAAATAACCGCATAAATTGATTATGCGTACTGGAAAACACAGGAAAGCACATCTTATTTGCTGAAATAATCAGAAAATGTACTGATTTATCAGAAATTTCAAATTTCCCGCTCACCCAGATTTGGCCCTGAAAGTCCTCACCTATAGGATTCAAAAAGTGTCAATTACAGAAATGTAAGAAAGTATGCCACAGAATGAACAGAGGTTTTTGAAGGTCACTGGCACCCCGCATGAGGAATCACACACTTTTCAAAGTTGGCCATTTTTACTATATTTTTAATGTAACGCAATCTGAGGCCATTTTGACATCAAATTTTGAATTGACCAAAAATTCAAGTACAATATTGCCTGGTGGAAATACTAACTTTGTCATTCCTAATCAATCTACTTGAAGTGTATATGGTGAAAATTTCATATAAATCGGAGTCGGTCATCCAGCTAACTTCTCTTTTCTACGTGATTTTCTCTTAGACAGCTAATTAAAACAAGCATAACCTGATAAATCTCTCTTAATTTAGGACCAGACTCGAAGATAACATGTTGAACCTGAGTGTGATTTTGGTAGCTCAGACCCAGACTTTTGCATCAGAATGGAATGGAAGTACTTTTTCTATTACTGATACATCTGTCATATTACCACATTGTGTCACAAAAGAAAGTGCTGTTTCTCAGTATCTTACCACTTGTCCTCTGTAGACATAAACTGAGCCAACCACACTGAAAATGAGCAGCACACCACTGCAGATACCCAAAGTGATATATTCTGTGCAATCCCAGTGCATGTGCTCCTTGTAGCCCTCATCTGGAAAACACACACACGCACACAAATTCACCACAGTCGGTCTGTGTCAGTAACGTGACTTGACAGCAGATGTTGGGCTGATAAATTCCTCATCTGCAAAGCAAACATTTCAGAGATACTGGGGATAGATGGAATACGCATGCATATGTTGAGACTAACAGAAGAAAAAAAAAATCTGCTTGTGTAGATTGGCACAATACCACTGTTTCATGTCCACTGTGATACTGACACTGGAACAGATGCCAATCCAAAACCCTTTTCAACCCTGTCTTAAAACACCTAATCTGCAAACAAATAAATTTGTCTGGATTGCTTTTTTGTTTGTTTTTAATTTCTGATTTTTGATCCAGTAATTTTGGCCAATATTGGACTGAATTTCCAAAATATCAGATCAGTGAACCCATTTTAGTACCAGCATGACTAAATCCATACCGTCCATAATTGTATTGTACTGAAGCCCACATCTACATCTCACTTCTAATTTAGGGATGATTGAAAAGTAATCCCCATGTAAGTCTGCACACTTTCTCCAGTGTGCCGTAATACCTTTCTCATGGAAGATCTAATCCTGGAGCTCCAGGAAGTCATCCACTGCATATAGACATCAGTATTACAATGAGTCACAGCAAGATGGATTTTCATGTTTGGAAACAGACAGAAGTCCAAAAAAGCCAAATCAGGGGAATAAGGTGGGTGCAGAACAAGTTTGAAGCCATGTTCATGAATGGCAGCCATTACGATGACCCACATTTCGACCGGAGCATTATCCTGGTGAAAGAACATCTCAGCGGGGCATTCCACACCACTTCTGCTTTATTTTCTCCTATACTTGTCGCAACAGGAAAGCATCATAGGCCCATTGATGATCTGTACCTTTTGGAGATAGTCCACCATTATGATGCGCTCAATATCCTGGAAGACAGAGGCCATGGCCTTTCCAGCAGATGAGACAGCTTTGGTTTTCTTCAGTAGGGGACAACCCACATGCTTCCATTTTTTCGACTCTTGTTTGGACTCTGTTGGAATGTTGTTCAAAGTGATGGACCCAGGTCTCGCACATGGGCACGAACCATCGCATGAAATTATGGGGATCTTCCTCAAAAAGCTGAAGAATCTCCCTGGACATCTGTAACCTCGTGTGTTTCTGTTCGGCTGGGAGAAGCCTTGGGACTCATTGTGCTGAAAGTTTAGTCATTCACTGTTCTTCTGTCAGAACCGAATGAACTCTTTACTGGACAATGCTTATAGTACTGGCTATGTATCAGCAAGGACCATATCATGGATCCTCTGGATGATATCAGTTGAGGTGGCATTTCTGGGTGTTCCTGATCTTGCTCCATTTTTGATGGTTGTTCTACCCCTCTTGAATTCAGCTCACCAGCATTTAACTGTAGCATAAGACGGGGCATCCTCCCCTCATGTCATTACCGTGTCCTCATGGATCGCCTTCGGAGGCATTCCCATTTTCATTATATACTGAACCACAGCATGCCCACCAGTGTTGTTCATTTTGCCATTCTACTCCACTGAATATTGTGTCTGTAATTTTGCACACACCGAGTTAAAATTTGACACATTTTCAACAGAAATGTTGAAACCCACATCTTACTTTTTCTGTGTCAGGCTGAAAACGTTTCAATTACCCATCTTTTTGAAATACTGTATAGGACCATAACTTGAGGATCAACAGTCCATGGCCTCAGTGGTCTTTAAGTGGTGGACTCTGTAGGCTCCCTAACGAGAGGTTTTCTGATTAAAAAAATGTTTTGCTCAGAAGCAGATCAGTTTTGGGAGCAGCACCCATCCACCAAAGCTCCCTGAGGTGAAGCAGATGGAGGAGCAGGTGATGTGTATGTTTGCTTGTGTTTTGAAGAGTCACACAATGCTAAAAGTGATAAATATCACAAGATGGGGAAAACAAAATCTTGCCGCTCAATGAAAACAGCAAATGCCCACAGGACCACTCTCTCAAACAACGTGATGTTGGGACTGAAAACAACAACAACTGCATTAGTTTGAAACTAGTGATGACATTTGTGTTTCACAGTGCACTGATTGTGCCAGGTGTAAAATAGTGACCTATGTCTTGACTTAGAAAGCATACTGCGGTTTGAAGAACGCTTGTCCATTCTTCCTCCTATTCCTACCAGGTGCTGTGGCTGATTTCACCCAAACTTTATATGTAGATTATGATCAAACCTAGAACTGCCCTTATAGGGATAGTTTTAGCATAGGTCAAGGTCATTGGGTCAAAACTCAAAATTCTGAATATTTATTTTATTTTTATTCCCATGCCCAGCAAAGGTGTCATGCATATGCAGGTGCATTTGGAATTACCCAGGTGATATCAGAATTATCAAAGGTCAAATATTGGGTTCAAGGTAATTGGAGTCAGTGGTTGAAATTTTAGTTTGTTACTCCAGTTTACATCAAATTTCAAACACATATCGAGGAGAGCTCATGTACAGTTGTATGCAAAAGTTTGGGCACCCCTGATAATTTCCATGATTTTCCTTTATAAATCATTGGTTGTCTGGATCAGAAATTTCTGTTAAATATATCATACAGCAGAAGAACACACTGATATTTGAGAAGTGAAATGAAGTTTCTAGTATTTACAGAAAGTGTGCAATAATTATTTAAACAAAATTGGGCAGGTGCATAAATTTGGGCACCCTTGTCATTTTAATGATTTGAATACATGTAGCACTAACTATTGGAACACAAAATTGGTTTGGTACACTCACTGACCCTTGACCTCCTTACACAGGTGAATTCAATCATGAGAAAGGGCATTTAAGGTGGCCATTTGCAAATGTTTCACCTCTTTGCATCTCTTCTAATGAGTGACAACATGGGAGTCTCTAAACAACTCTCAAATTACCTGAAAACAAACAAAAACAAAGATTGTTCAACATCATGGTTTAGGGGAAGGATACAAAAAGCTATCTTAGAGATTTCAGCTGTCAGTTTCCACTGTGAGGAACATAGTGAGGAAATGGAAGACCACAGGCACAGTACTAGTTAAGGCCTGAAGTGGCAGGCCAACAAAAATCTCAGATAAGCTAAAGCAAAGGATGGTGAGAACAGTCATAGTCAACCCACAGACCTGCTCCAAAGACCTACAACATGATCTTGCTGCAGATAGTGTCTCTGTGCATCGTTCAACTATACAGCTCACTTTGCACAAGGAGATGCTGTATGATGCTGTAATGTAGAGGAAGCCTTTTCTGTGTACACACCACAAAAAGAGTCACTTGAGGTATGCTAAAGCACATCTGGACAAGCCAGCTTCATTTTGGAATAAGGTGCTGTGGACTGATGAAACTAAAATTGAGTTAATTGGACATAAGGGGCAGTATGCATGGCTGAAAAAGAACAGAACAAGCATTCCAAGAAAAATGCTTGCTACCTTCAGTAAAATTTGGAGGTGGTTCCATTATGCTGTGTGGCTGTGTGGCCAGTGCAGATACTGGGAATATTGTTAAAGTTGAGAGTCACATGGATTACAGTTAATATCAGCAGATTCTTGAGAACAATGTTCATGAATCAGTGACAAAGTTGAAGTTGCGCCGGGGCTGGATCTTTCAACAAGACCATGACCCTAAACACTGCTCAAAACCTACTAAGGCATTCATGCAGAGGAACTAGTACAACATTCTGGAATGGCCAACTCAGTCCCCAGACCTGAATATTGTTGAAAATCTGTGGTGTGATTTTAAGCGGGCTGTCCATGCTCGGAAACCAACAAACCTGAGATGTTTTGTAAATAAGAATGGCCTAAAATACCTTCAACCAGAATCCAGACTCTCTTTGGAAGCTATAGGAAGCTTTTAGAGGCTGTTATTTCTGCAAAAGGAGGATCTACTAAATATTGATGTATCTTTTCTGTTGGTGTGCCCAAATTTATGAACCTGCCTAATTTTGTTTAAAGAATTATAACATACTTTCTGTTGTGAAAGTGTAGTGACACGGACCCACAACAGGGGGCGCAAATGAATGGTCAATAGATGAGCCAAAAATGAACAATTTAATGTTGTGAAGGTGCACAACGAACATACAGACAATCTCAGAATATGATTACAGTCAATCCACAAAGGTGACGTGTGGGCAGGCTCGAGGATAGAAGACGTCTGTCCTGAGAAGAGCCGGAACCACACGATTTCCGCCGCCACCGAACCTGGTGAATACTGGAGCCGCCAAGTCCCGAATTCCCAGGTGATCACCGTCCCCGACTGTCGGATCTGGTACTGCTGGCGAAGAACAAAGACAGTCAAGTGTGGGTGTGTGTACACCCCGTAACAACAACGGTGGGAATGCCACCTCCACCTCTCACTCAATATGTAGCAGAGTACCGCAGTGATTCCTCAGGGAAAAAGAGTGCAGTCCAGCACTCAATCAGCTCCTGCAGACAGAGGATAACAGGTACTCCTGCAAAGACTCACAATATACAGATTGATGTGTAAAACACAAACGGCTGAGTATATTACCTCCAATGAAGTACAATATCTCGGCAACGAGGTGGAGATGACGTCTGGTCTTTATGGAGTGAGATGATGTTGAGTAGATGGGTGACAGCTGTCAAGAGATAATGAGTGACAGCTGTCACCCCCGGCTGTGTCCGTGGCGGCAGCGCCCTCTCGTGCCTGAAGCCCGCACTTCAGGCAGGGCGCCCAGTGGTGGTGGGCCAGCAGTACCTCCTCTTCTGGCGGCCCACACACAACACTTTCTGTAAATCCTATAGACTTCATTTCACTTCTCAAATATCACTGTGTTTGTGTGCTATAGGATATAATTAACTGAAATTGCTGATCCAAACAACCAATGATTTATAAAGGAAAATCATGGAAATCATCAGGGGTGCCCAGACGTTTACGTACAACTGTAATGACCACTCAAAATCAAATTTACTAAATGTTAGTCTTTTACTCACTGGGGCCAAGGTCATGCCCGGTGGTCTATTTAATGTCATACTCCTCCCAGGTGATTTTGCTGAGCTCTGCCAAACACCATAAGCCAGTGACGGTTGACCCGGAAATTGCCCTTAAATAATTCATTCTGGCAAATATCAAGGTGAAGCAATTTGATCTGATTTTTTTTTTCTTTTATGTAATTTGGACAAAATTTGGCTCAACACTTGGGTTGATTGCAGAATTGCCTTGGCAAGGTCAGCCAGATGTCAATCATTTGGATGAAGATCAAGGTAATTGGGGTCAAGTGTCAGATTTCCATACTTTTGATGTCTCTATGCCCACATCTACCATTACCTCATGTTTTAAAAATCCTTACAACTGTCATCTGTGTTTCTTACTCACCTCTTACTAGAAGAAACCAGTAAGCACGGGCTGTTTTATATGTGCACTGATACTCTCCTGAAGAAGAATTCTTCAGGTTTGTCAGAGACACACTGTGTTTCGTCTTTTTTCCAATTATTCCAGTCTGGGAGACTTCATAATCATGGATCACATTATTATCAGGAGCCAAACATATCAAGGTGCCTCCACTATGGTTTGCCGGTGTGAGCAGCTCATAGTTAACGGTGAGACTTTCGCCAGCAACGGCCACAAAGACCCTGTTTTCCAGCACTGATATGCCTGTGAGAAAATAAAAACACAGAGGTGAAAGTACATAATATCTCAACATATAACAAGAAGCCTGAACGTCACATATCAATTGCTTACGTGGTGCTTTCATTCCTGCACATAGAGCCAAATTGAAAAACACATATATCCAAGAAAACAAGAAGGAAAATCCATGAGATTCCATGCTAGTTTTTGTTTTTATATGACTAAATTCTGATGCCTTCTTCACTCGTCTTTCATTGTGCGCCTTCTCTTTCAGTTTGTTTCCACATAGTGTTGGATTTCCTGAAAAGACACTTCCTCAAAAATGTTCTATTTATCAACAGCCTCACTGTCAACTCTCGAGATGTCCGCCTGCTTCAACGAAAACAGCCAAAACCACTGTCATATAAAATATTGAAATGCCAAGCACTCATAATCAGCAAACTCAAAACAGCAACCAGTCAGATTAACAACTTTGTGTTATGAGGCCGCTGTGGTTGCATTATTTTTGGCATGTCAGCCTGGACTTGCGAAAGGACGTGCAGTATTGGTTTTTCTCCACTGTGAGACAGTGTTGGAGAAACAAAAGCAAGCGGAAGAGTCAGAAGCACATCTCGTGATTTTTTTTTTTTTTTTTTGAAGGCAGGCAGACAGAGAAGGAGACAGTAATTCTGTTCAAACTGACAAAGTGTCTGTTAATGGGAACCAGATGTATGACTGCTTGACTGCAGTAATGTTAGTCAGGTTCCTTATGTTCAAAATTTACTTTTTTGGGGGTTGGGGGGATTTTAAAACTATATATCTTTGGAAGCTGCATGCAAAAAGTAAGAAAAATAGCTCCATTAATTCCAGTTCCCCAGATGCTTAAATGGTTGTCATTCTGGGTTATAATCTCCCACTTTGCTGCTCTGAGCACACCTGATCCTGTCAGAAGCAGAGTCGGTCCTAGTTATTACTTTCCTGGGAGACTGTTTGGGAACATCAGGTGTTGTGAGCACATTTGTCCATGCAGATCTGGAGTTGTGGTATCTGGCATTGTCAAGGGTGGAGGATGGTTTAGACCCCAGCGCAGAGAACACACAGGAATATGCAAAAACACAATCTTTATCGACTCCTGCAGGAGCAGGTCAAAACACAGGAGATCAGTCCAATGATGGCGGCAGTTTCCGTGAAGGAAGTGACAGGAGACAGAAAAAGGTCCAAAAACACACAAAGCAGTCTACTGGCCAAGATGTCCAAATACGGCAGGTAAAACCAACACACACTCAAGGAAGCGAGGTTTGGCGACAAGAAGTCACACAAGGAAACACAGAAAGTTCTGGCAAGAATAAAGCAACAAAGCACTAACATTCAAACAAGGGAGTGAAGAGATTACAGGGTTTAAATAACAGAGGGGATTACACAAATAGGAGACAGGCGAGGGAAATCACTGATGAAAAACAGCTGAGGAGAGACACAGGAAGAAAGCTAGAAAAACACAGTAGCAACAGGAACAAAATAAAGCAGGATGTGCACAAGAACAGAACAGCGACAACACAGAGAACCAAAACCAGGAATGATCAAAAGAGGGAGACAGAGGACAAGGACAAACACAGACATGGATCATTGCAGGTGTAAAACTTCTGACAAATCCCAATGCAGATCTATAATAGGCCATGGTCCAGCATGGTCCCATGTGCAACTACATAACCCTATAAATTTGGTATCATTAGAAAGCTTAGGATGTCTAAATTACAAAAATAACTGGTAACAGTAAAAATACTGGGATGCACTATGACATATGAGCACTTTTATTAAGCTACTCTAGCCAAAAGAAAATGTCTGATTATGAAATCTGATATTTTATTCCGCATAACATAAAGAGTTACCATAAGACACCAAATGAAAGCGGTCTTTGTATAAAATCAACTACATTTTGAATTATGTCCACAGCTTTCTTGTTCAGATCAGAGAGTATGCCCTCATACAAACCCCCATGTTGAAAGTTGCATTGACATACTCTGGACCTACTTCACGTGTGGCCTCTTCTGCTACTTGCAGGCATTCTTTGACAGTTTTGTAATATGGTGGTTAATGACTGGGTAGTAATCCAGTGTTGTCATATGTCAACACTACGTTTCTTCAGCCATGACAAGGAACTAAAGTATTTTCAGACATTGTTTTCCAAAATCAGGACACTTTTGTTGGGGAAAGTGTAGTGACACGGACCCACAACAGGGGGCGAAAATGAACGGTCAATAGATGAGCCAAAAGGTAACAATTTAATGTTGTGAATGTGCACAACGAATATACAGACAATCTCAGAATCTGATAGCAGTCAATACACAAAGGTGACGTGTGGGCAGGCTCAAGGATAGAAGACGTCTGTCCTGAGAAGAGCCGGAACCACACGATTTCCGCCGCCACCGAACCTGGTGAATACTGGAGCCGCCAAGTCCCGAATTACCAGGTGATCACCGTCACCGACTGTCGGATCTGGTACTGCTGGCGAGGAGCACAAACAGTGAGATGTGGGTGTGTGCACACCCAGTAACAAAAACAGTCAGAAGGTGGAAAGTCACCTCCACCTCTAATCACACACTCATGCAGCTCCTGTTAACCACTTATCTGGTTGGGGTGTGAAGCGAAGCCGTCGCTGATCACACCAAAACGCCAATCCCACAGATAAGGCAACACCCACAGGAAAACGGCTGCAAAGAAGTTCAGACTATAAAGTCAGTGTTAAGTTCAGATACAGCAGAGAATATTACCTTCACAGGTAGATGATATCTCGGCAGTGAGGTGGAGATGACGTCTGGCTTTTATGGAGTGGATTGATGAAGTGGAGATGGGTGACAGCTGTCATGAGTTGATGAGTGACAGCTGTCAACCCCGGCTGTGTCCATGGCGGCAGTGCCCTCTCGTGCCTGAAGCCTGCACTTCAGGCAGGCGCCCTCTGGTGGCGGGCCAGCAGTACCTCCTCTTCTGGCGGCCCACACAACAGCTTTATGGGGATAGGTTTTCATCAGGCTGTGATGATGAATCCGACTGAAACAAACAGGTAAGATTGAGACTTTATATTTACTCAGTGTGTGAATGGTTTTAATATTTGAAACAGTCTGAACTGCAGGAGGACAGCAGCTTTCAGTTGTTTAGCCAATCAATACACAGCTTTAATCGATGTATTTTGAATTATGAGTATCTTACAAGAAATGTGTGTCAACAATCACATAACTTACCTACAATGTATTGCCTGTGTATGTGGGATGTATGAGCACTGGCATGCGTCAAAAATATTGTACATGCTCAAAATTTTTCGACGTACTCGCCATATATCAGCGTGCTTCAACATGCCCTTAACTTATACAAAACTTACCCATAACTTATTAGACATACGTCTGCGTATGTCAACGTTTTTAATATGGTCGGCATACGCTGGATAATCATAAAAAGGTGTGACAGGGGTGCTTGTATATAGATTTCCTCATACCCTATCCTTTCATTTGTTGAAAAAAAAATACAAAACAGCCAACTAATTTTCTAACTTTCTGTGCATAATGTCTGCAGTGTGGCTGCCACAGCATGTGTCAGGTTAGCAGTTGCAGAGCTGAACCCAAAAATGCAGGCAGCAAATACCACAGGATGGAGATGCAAAACAAAGGTAATTTATAAAAAAAAAAAAACCAAGGGAGTGAAATTCAACAAACAGAGGGAGTCCAGCACGGCACCACAGGAGTTAACACACACAATCCAAAGCACAGGTAACAAACAACTGGGTAAAACGAAGGGCAAGGAATGCAGGGAAGTCATGAAAGCAAAAACCAAAGGAGGTGTCAAGGAAACAATCAAAAACTCACACAAACACACAGCAACGTACAGGAGGTGACAAAGAATAATATGGTAAAGGGAAAAGGAAACAGTGTAGTCTTAAATAAATAAAACACAAATAAACAGACAAGCTGCAGGTGTGGAGTGCACAGGAATAGGAGAGCCTGGAAAACAAGACACGCTTACAAACGCTCAAAAACTGACAAGCACAAAGTGACATAAACCTCACGGAATCCTGGGGGTGATTAGAAACTAAAACATATCATAATGATAATCAAACTAACAGGAGAAGCACAAAATAACCAAGTAAGAAAAGACAGAGAACTAACTCAAAGATGGAACTCAAAGATGTAAATAAGTGTACACAGGGAAACCACATAATGGACACAGCACTGAAATACAATGACACTAACATAGAGACACAGACAGGGGACAGATCACAAACACCACTAACATGGACCACAGACACAGACAGGGGACAGACCACAAAGACTACTAACATGGACCACAGACACAGACAGGGGACAGACCACAAAGACAACTAACATGGACCACAGACACGGACAGGGGACAGACCACAAAAACTACGAACATAGACCACAGACACAGACAGGGATCAGACCACAAAGACTACTAACATGGACCACAGACACAGACAGGGATCAGACTACAAAGACTACTAACATGGACCACAGACACAGACAGGGATCAGACTACAAAGACTACTGACATGGACCACAGACACAGACAGGGATCAGACTACAAAGACTACTGACATGGACCACAGACATGGACAGGGATCAGACTAGAAAGACTACTAACATGGACCACAGCACAGACAGGGGACAGACCACAAAGACTACTAACATGGACCACAGACACAGACAGGGATCAGACTACAAAGACTACTAACATGGACAACAGACACAGACAGGGATCAGACTACAAAGACTACTGACATGGACCACAGACATGGACAGGGATCAGACTACAAAGACTACTAACATGGACCACAGACACAGAGATCAGACTACAAAGACTACTAACATGGACCACAGACACAGACAGAGATCAGACTACAAAGACTCCTGACATGGACCACCGACACAGACAGGGATCAGACTACGAAGACTACTAACATGGACCACAGACACAGACAGGGATCAGACTACAAAGACTACTGACATGGACCACAGACACAGACAGGGATCAGACTACAAAGACTACTAACATGGACAACAGACACAGACAGGGATCAGACTACAAAGACTACTGACATGGACCACAGACATGGACAGGGATCAGACTACAAAGACTACTAACATGGACCACAGACACAGACAGAGATCAGACTACAAAGACTCCTGACATGGACCACAGACACAGACAGGGATCAGACTATGAAGACTACTAACATGGACCACAGACACAGACAGGGATCAGACTACAAAGACTACTGACATGGACCACAGACACGGACAGGGGACAAACCACAACAGCACGCTTGACCAAATGACGTCAAGTCATAATGTCACTAGGATGTCATAATTTGACATCACTTTGTAACGTTTTTGTGGCGTTTAGATGACATGATCAAATCCTGACCAAAACCTGATGTCATTTGGCTGTCATGTGAAACTGTGGTACATTCATGCCAAATCTGGATCAACGCTATGCCAACTGATAAATGCTCCAGCTGTTTCCACAGACATTATTTCATAAGGTGGAAGCGTTGATGCCTAATGTGTGTATCTGTATGCATGTGAAGACTGCTGCTAGGTTTATATGCAGCTGTGATTACTGCAGATGTTGAATTTCAATTTTCAATGGAAGCTGCAGATGGTGAATTTGAATTTTGACTGCAATCAACAATCAGTGAGTACAAATTTTAATGCTAATCAACAGTTGCTGAATTTCAATTTTCAGTGGCAGCACGGTGGATTAGTGGTGAGAAGGTCATGGGTTCGATTCCCGTCTGTGGCCTTTCTGTGTGGAGTTTGCGTGTTCTCCCCATGTTTGTGTGGGTTCTCTCGGGCACTCCGGCTTCCTACCACATCCAAAAACACGCAGGTTAGATGGACTGGAAACTTTAAATTGTCCGTAGGTGTGCGTGCTGGTGTGGCTGTGTTTGTTTGTCTGTATGTGGCCCTGTGACAGACTGGCGTCCTGTCCTGGGTGTACCCCACTTCGCGCTCTATGACTGCTGGGATGGGCTCCAGCTCCCCGCGACACTTAACAGGACAAAGCGGTTGAAGATGAGTGTGAGTGTGGACACAAATGAAGTCTTGAAACAGGTGCAATAATTGCAGCATTCATCCTGCTTAGTTTCTTTACTGTGCTTAGAAAGGCCTTATATTGCTTGTCACTTTAAAAACATTCACCCATTTTGAAATGGTTATGTCCACTAAATCTCACCATCATTTCATTTCAGGCATTTTCCAACACTGAAACAATTTCAGAAGCAATTATGTCATTTAGTGTTTCAGGTGTTCAAGAAAAAAAGAATCACTTTCTTTAGGCAATCACCTCCTTGACTGTTTGAGGGTTTTGAAAATGTGAGATATTTTGTGAAACAAGTGGTTTATTTAATCTTTCCGGCATTTCAAAACAGTGAGTCATCATCTGAAGCAACTGTTTCATTTACTGTTTGTGAAAGAGTGAACCGTTTTGAAGCAATTGGCTCATATGGGTCAAAGTAAAAATAATAATAATAAAAAACTTGTATTTACAATCATCATGTGTGTGTGAGTTTGAGATTTTCGTCATTTTCCCTCTGACAATATCAGAGGTCAACTCCGACCTCACTTCCTCAGCTTCATAGAAACAGAGCGCGTGCACGAGAGTGAACGCTGTTATAACATCTGGAAGCCAGTCAATTAAAAATAAATCATCCCGTCTCTCTCGCGCCATTCTTCTTGGTGTGTGAAGTTTATTACAAAAACACGCTCACAGTGGTCGAACGAAGCAGAAAAACAGCAGTTTAGGGGAGTAATCTTCCTGAGGCGCTCACGTAGAGCACATTGTTGTGGAATGTTTGTTTAGCAACCAAACTGTTGTTATTCACAGTGAGAAGATCAGACGGTGGCACTGCAAACAGCTGTCATTGTCTGCACTCCAACAAGCAAACACAAGTCAGTTTCCATCAGTGATTTCCAAACTGAGGTGGTTGTCCATCTTTTGCATTCTGAGAAACCGTTTCTTCAGAATGTGTGAAATTTTGACTCACTGGGTCCAATGTTGAAGAATGTTGGTTTCTCAGAATGCAAAAGATGGAGAACCACAACCTACTTTTTCTGGGTCAGGCTCAAAACCTCTCAGTCACCCCTTTTATGGCTTCATCATATGACTTCTGTGTGACTTGACTATGAGGTCATTCATATCAATCAATCACAAATGTTTTAATGATCAATATGTGCTTGACATCATCCATCTTTCCATCCATCCATCCACCTTTAGATATACATCCAAGTTTGATATTCCCACTGCATTTGATCCATTTAGGCCTGTTGGTTGTTGAGATATACTGAAAAGATGTTTTTGGACCATGTTCTCATTGACCTTTGATAAAAAAAAAACTCTCAAATTTAATCACCTTTAGATATCTATCCAAGTTTGATATTCCCACCACGTTTGATCCATTTAGGCCCGTTGGTTGTTGAGATATACTGAAAAGATGTTTTTGGACCATGTTCTCATTGACCTTTGCCAAAACCACTCCCATATCTAATCACCTTTAGATATCTATCCAAGTATGATTTTCCCACCATGGTTTGATCCATTTAGGCTTCTTGGTTGTTGAGATGTTAAAAAAAGGTGTTTTTTGGTACCATGTATTCCTTGACCTATGACCAAACTACTCCAAAATCTAATCACCTCCGAAGATTTATTCAAGTAATTTTTCCACCACGTTTGAAAGGAATCCATCCAACCATTTTTATCTTGTCCACACAGAGACAAGATAAAAATGTTTTTGCGTGTTGGCAAAAACAATACTCTCCTTTTGTCAACACGCAGGGTGACAAATCTGATTGGTGGTGGAGTAAGACTGCTCTGATGCTGTGAGGCCGTCAAAACGTATTGAGGCACAAATACAGCGTGAATAGTAAAATGTCGACAGATTTTCTCACATTATTTGCAGGATAAAATTTGTGTAGGCCATTATCATGCCAACGGCAAAACAGTAACAACAAATCTCACCCAATACTCAAATTTCAAAGACTTGAAAGCTAATTTTTTCGTCTTTTCCTTAAAGCACTCACAGTCCCCAAGATTCCATTTGTTAAAAAAAAAACACTATGGTCTGAAAATCAGGCCTTTGGCAACAATGAAATTGCTCCTCGAGAGCAGATTGTAAACTTAAATTGCAAATTGTTCAGTACATTATATTCTTACCCCCCCCCAAAAAAATGCTCGAAATTCCAGTTTTAACTTTGACCCCATTGAAATCACCTGTCAGTGAGAGCAAATTTTGGACCTAAATTTATCAGACTCTAATGGTCTAATTTTTTTTCCTAAAAGCAGAAATTCCTGTTTTGACCTTTGACCACAATGAAATCACTCCTGACAACTAATTTAGAGTTTAATTACTCAGGCACCCCAAAACTCTATTTCAGTCATTTAAAAATTTTCTCTTAAAATGGCCAGAAATTCCTATTTTGACCTTTGACCCCAAATAAATCACCAAATTTTGGCCCTAAATGAAACAGGTACCGCAAAAGTCTATTATCTAATTTTTTTCCCGAAAACTAAATAAATACATTTTTTAAAAAGCAGAAATTCCTGTTTTGACGTTCGACTCCAGTGAAATCACTCCTCTCTGGCAACTGATTTTAGACTTCAGTTACTCAGGCGCTCCAAAATTCTATTTCATTCATTTCAAATTTTTCTGTTAAAATGGCCAGAAATTCCTATTTTGACCTTTGACCCCAATAAATTGAGCGCCTTGGGGCAACTGTTTGTTGTGATTTGGCGCTATATAAGAAAAAAGTTGATTGATTGATTGATTGATTAAAATCACTCCTCAATGAGAACAGATTTTGGACATAAATTATTCAGCAGTTAAAACTTCTATTTGATCTGCTGTAACACAGAACACAGGAGAACACAGTGTGTTTGTACTCGTGTCTCAGTTGGAGCCACTGAGCCAGACGGCTTTGAGCTGCAGGCGGCTTTGAGGCCGACGGCTTTGAGCTGCAGTGACTTTGGTGTTGCTGAAGGGAAAGAGACCACAGAAGAAGACTGGAGAAACCTGATCCTGCAACAGAGTGACGTCTAACCGCTGCAGCTCCCGTCCTTTCTGAAGGGATACGGAGGAGATGGAACAGGTGCCGCACATCTGGCTGCAGCTGGATGACATGTTTCTGAGAGAGAGAGAGAGAGAAAGAGAGAGAGAGTGAGGGGAGGGGGGCGTGTGTTGGACTGTGAAGACTTTACGTCGGTGTTACTCCACACAAAATTTTCAAAGAGGCTCAGCAACAGATCTGCTATAATTTCTATTCATAAAACACTTTTAATGTGTGGGTGGAGAGAGTTCTGGTGAAAGCAGAGAGGGGACGGAAGTAGAAGAACACCGGAAAATAACTTCCTGTTTGGACTGGGAGCATCATCACCATCATCATTGTCGTCCTTTCAAGTGGTGAGTATCAGCTCATTTCCAAAAACATCTCTCAGAATCCAGCCTGTGCAAACGCTTGTTTATCCTGTAAAGTCTGTGCTAATAACGCGGACTCGTGGTGGTAACTGTTTCCTGATTGGGCCCCTGAACTCTCAGCATACCGGATCAATGAATCACTTTAACTGATGCAATGCAATGCAGCACAACAAATCCCATTTTTTTGGTCTTTCTGCTGGTGTCTTTTCGGAGGTCACTGCACTTCTCCGACCTCCCTGTGTTTGTTTTGCCTCTCAGACTCGGGGTCATGGGGTTAGTGTAAAACAGATTTCTAATGTTCTGGTTTTTTTTTGACAGAGTGGATTGAGGTCGTTCTGTCTGATGAGACACAGATGCAGATGTCAAAGGATAAAAGGTCGTCAACTGCAACTGGGTTCACTTCTTGCCTGACTGCCTCTTATCGTCTTTGGATCAGTGTGTGTGTGGCCCGTAAATTTTCTGTCTGTATAACAAGATGCACTTGTAAGAAAAAGAGTCTGTGAACTAAAACTGTACTCAGCAGAGTGTATTCCTCAACGGGTCTGTCTAGCTCAACATGGGTGATTCTTAGACTACGGGCACTTATTATGTCCTTTGATCATATTGTATGAAAAACAGAAAAAAAGGGGAAATTTCACACTTTTATAGTTATCTTTACAATAAAAGTGTGTTAAGAAATTTGTTCTAGTAGTCTATGATGACTTTTTCACCTTTTTTCAGCATCATTATATGCAAATATTGCCGTTTTGTGCTTGTCCCACACCCAGACTTTTGATCTTCAATGATAAAAATGAATGGTAATGAAATGTTTTTTCTAATGTTTTAAAATATCTCTGAATAAAATATCAGTAAAATAATCAAAACATAATTAGGGTATTCAATGTCATACAACTGTTGTGATTTTTTTAAACAAAATGTAGTTGTCCCACACTATTGCCGTAATTTCCACCACAACACTGTAATGTCCCTTTAAACAGTTTTTATGAAAGATTGTTTGGGTAGTTTCTATGGAGATAAACTGACATCAGAGCACATGTATATAGTGCCAAATCACAACAAACAGTTGCCCCAAGGCGCTTTATATTGTAAGGTAATGGTGTGGTGGAAATTACATTTACAAGGCCAATAGTGCCCGTAGTTAAAGAATCACCCACATACATGATAAGAAAAGGCAGATATTTCATTAGATCACCGGAATGATAACCAGGAACCTACATAAATTATTTAAAGCACATACTGATCAGCAAAATATTTGTCATTGATTTATATGAATGACCTCATAATGAAGTCACACAATACCTATAGGTAGATAACTATTGTGTAAGCATCATGCTTTTGCAATGTTTTGTTAATGAGTTCTTGAATTTGTAAGAAATATCACTTGTCTGTCGCTAGTATGCAGAGTTACGCACCAAACAATCATAAAACATAAAATAATCCTAAAATCTAATTTCTACAAATCAGTGGATACCTGTAGTACTGCTCCTTCCCAAGTGCAGGACCAACAGACTAAAAAACTCCTTTGTCCCTCAGGCCATCACACTGTAGAACTCCTCATTCAGGGGGAGGAGGAGTAACAGGAAGACAGTGGACAGGAAGGAGAGGAACAGTAGTAGCTGGTAAACTAGTAGCAATATTTCTGGTATTTATATTTGTGCATTTATATTTTCAAATTGATTTTACTTTCACTTTTGATTCCAAAGGGATCAATAAAGTTCTATCTAATGTAAAGTATCAAGTGTCAATTAAGTTTTAATGCTTTTTTGTGTCCAGAAGAATGTCACAATCCCTTCTTACTCAATATGCAAACTTATTTTTGGTGTATAAGTTTGGATATAGAGTAAGAAGTGATTTGTATATAAACACAATAACTCATTAACAGTACATGTTGGGCACTTGACAAATTACACTGCACAATGTACTTTGTTTGAGTTGGGGCCACGTATATTTATTTGATGGAAATCACAAAAAAAATTGAATCAAGTTCATCCAATGTTTTTTTTTTTCCTCAGTGTATCAGTTTTCAAGGGGAACACTTGAAAACCAGGAAAATCTGTTTATTTGAAGTAATAGCCAATGATCTCTTTAATTAATCAGTTGATTGTTTCAGCTCTTGACTAAATGTACTTGCATGATACTTTTAAATTTTTCTTTTTTCTGCCGAGAGTCAAAGTCACCGCTGTTTTTGTTTTTCTTTCGTGTTCAGTTCACTCTCTTTATGTTTTATGTCTCAGGAAAAAAAAAGAGGCATTGAAGTTGATGAGATAATCTGAAACACCCGTCTCTTCTCTTCTTTTACGAAGGGGCGTGTTCATCTGTTCACCATGTTGATGGTGCTGATGGTGGTTGCCACGGCAACAGTGGCTTGTTCTCTCAGTCAGGAGAATGAACTGGATTATGGGTACTGGAACTACAGAGAAGGAGGTAAATACGGAGACGCTTTTTGATCTTTTATGCTTTATAAATCAAAATGTGATAAAAAGTATTTTTCAAAGTCTTTCAACTGTAAAATACAGAAAATGCAAAAATTTTAAATATGTGATGTCAGTAAGGAAATTCTACAGGGATGAGATGAGGAGTGCAGCGCATATGTTTTCCTTTGCGCTTGTTAATGTCAGGAATAAATGTGGGATGTTGATCTTGTTCCAGCTGACAGTGTCAATGTGGCGTCCGTGCGCAGTGTGACCAGAGTTTTGGACGCCTGGGGAAAACGCATCTTCAATGAAATCAAGACTTTGCTGCACTCTCAGCCCAGCACGCTGTTGCCTGACTACTCCAGGTTTTCTGTCTTTTTGTCTGGGGGGTGTTTGTTTTTTACTTATGTCAGAGGTGCCTCAGACTGGTTTAATTTAATTCAGCATCTAAATATATTTATGGGAGCCCAAATTAGTTATGTCAGCTGTTGGGTTTCTAATATAATGTGTTTTTACAATGTGACCTAATACAAACTGTTTTTTTTTTTCATCCCTGCTTTGACATTGAGAGGAACAGCTAGATCCTGTCTATAATATAACTAAGGCAAAGCCTTGGACCGAACATCGATGTAGGTTGATGTAAATATATTGTGTCAATTGTATGTGATACACCATATAGTTAGGTTCTATTTTCAGATACGTAATACCCAAATATCCAAGGCATTTTCTGTTAAAAGCAGACAAGAGGCTGATTGTTCTGTATTTTGACCTTTTGAGTTCAAAAATCGCTGTTGGCATGCTGTATCTTTACTCTTTCACCTTCTAATTTGCATAAAACAAAATGGCCACCCATTGTTTTCACATTTTCCCAAAGTTTGCTTGTTTTTGCTCAAGAAAGGCAATGAAAACTCTTATCTTTGTGTTATTTGAATTTGCAAGCTGTATCTTCTCTCCTTCATCCCTAATATGAAAACAACATGGCCGAGCTGGCACTCAAATTTGCAGAAAACAAGGCACAGCAGTTAGGCGAGTAATTCAGGCCACGGTTCCCATTCCTGCTGACTGGAATGGATTTCTGTCAGTGCCTGAGAACAAGGCAGACCTGTGTAAGTTATTGGCAACAACTTTGGTTGAAAAAGCCCCAGAAGATAAGGTTGGAGTTGCTGCAGGTGGATGCCAGGATGAAACACCCGTGTTGTCAAACAGTAGTGTGAACCTTGAACCACAGAGCTCGCCATGAAAAGGCCGACACAAGTCTGGTGCTCCATTGTGTGAACTCCAGCACCAAGTTCATTGTTGTGTCTGCCAGGGACACAGGTCCTACTCATGGGAAACAAGACTGTCTTCATGAAGGCTGGCACTTGCAAGAAGCCAAAATTCATACCAATCAAAGACGTCATCCAAGCCAATGATGCGGCTGTGAAGCTGTTGCTGCCCTTCTATGCATTCACTGGAAGTGACTCAACTTCCTACTTAGCTGGACACAGTAAGAAGACAGAAAGCATTCAGAGAGCACAAGATGCTCCTAGCAAACCTTGGACAGGAACCACTCAGCAGGAACTCCGAGGCAAATGCTGAGAAGTTCATATGTCTTGTGTATAGCACTTCTGATGACACCACTGACAGTGCTAGGGTCACTCTGTTCAAGAAGGGAGTGAAGCAAGAGGTTTTGCCACCAACAACTGATGCTGCACAACTTTACATCAAAAGGAGCCATCATCAGGCAGCAACTTGGCTGCAAGCACCCAAAGCATTTCTTCAAGTTCCCCCAGCAGTTGGCATGGGCTGGGAGTGGAGAAATGGATAGTTAGTGCCAACTCTGCTCACATTAACCCCCATTCCCCCATACCAGAGTCCTGCTTGCAACTGGTGAGCTGCGGTTGCACATCTGGCTGTTCCTCTTGTCGCTGCACATGCAGGAAATCTGGCATGCTTTGCTGCGGGTCATGCAAATGCATCTCTAACTGCTGCAATGTGGATGCATCACAGATTGAGTAGGGATAAAACATTTTGTTTATTAATATGCTTCTATCAGTGTAGAAATTGGTGTATATATATATATATATATAATACTGTAAACTCTTCGTATTTGTGTCAGGTTAGGGGTTACACTACAGTAGTGTTGTTTTCAATGTTCATGTTAGACTGTTTGTATTATGTATCAGGTAGTTTAATGCTCATGAAAATTCAGTAAGGTATATCTTCTATTATACATTCCAAATCTAAGGTAGAACTCTACAAGTGTATACTAAGGTATATCTAAATATCTAAAAAAAAAAAAAAAAAAGAGTAGAGCCACTTAGGTGCCTGGTCTTGAGAACCAGGGATGATAGTTTTAGACTTAAGGAACATTTGTATTATTTACATTACACTATTACTAGGTAGATAGTATTAGAACAGTTTTACCCAAATTTGACCTTTAGAGACATGCATATTTATCCAAGAAATGTGTTTCATTTCAAACTATCATTCTTTTTTACTTCCTTTTGCTCATTTGCTTGCCTTGTTCAAATCAAAGATGACTTACTTTTTTTTACTGGTAACAATACTAGGCGGTCACTAAATTATTTATTTATGTTTGCTAATTATGGGGTGAAGGATAGGGATACAGCTTTCCAACAACATTTAAATTACGCAGGTCAAATTACATACAAATATGAGTTGTATTTTCTCATCCAAAGCAAATAGCACCACACTTCCGACAAATAAGCAAAATGCACATCTCTAGGCTAAATTTTTCGACTACTAATCCACATGCTATGACGGCAAAAAGCAGTGAGGAGCGCTATGATTTGGATCATTTCAACCGCTGGAAAGTTGATGATTTAAAGCGTTTTTGTAAGCTCCGCGGATTGCCTGTTACAACCAGGACTACGTACGGCAGTGAAAGAAATGGAAAGAAGAGCTGGCTGCCCTTGCGTACGCTGCATCATTACAGAAAATACCGTTAGTGTCAACAAAGGAGGAAGAGAGAGCTGCTGTCGAAAATGACCAGTTCTTGTTGATAGTTGGAGACAAACAAATTTCTGACCCCTTGAAGGCAACTGACAGATGGTTAGACGAAGACCAGAGTCTGAAACTGTGGATATTGCAGAATATTTGCTAGGCAGGGATGAGAAATCACTATTCCGTCGGCTTCGTAATGACTACAAGGAAGGTGGGTCTCACGTATAACCTCTTTGGTGTCACGTTTGTATTGATAAGGTGACAGATGTACAATGATATGTGCATGCATGCAGTTCGTTTATAGAACATGTCAATATTACAATATTACGCGCCACGTTATTCATGGTGCAACATTACAGTCATAAGCTGATGCACGAAAACGGCATAATCAGCCACATTATAATTTGGCACAGTTTCAGGATATTGACAAAATAAATGTGTGCAAGAAACTTACAGTTTTAGTCCGTCTTTAACGTCCGTCTGGATCTTTCTTTTCTGTGGGGAAATTGTGTAGAATGAATGGAGGTTTACAACCACATTTCTTCTTCTTTGTCTTTGTGTGGACTCGGCGGAGCTTTGCAATCGCGTGTTTTCAGTCAACTTTCAAGCCTATAAATTCCGTTCGAGTATTTGAAAACAGCACAATGCGCCCCGTCATTATTGTATGCATCACTTAAGGCTTAAAGCCTTTGAAACAATCCCTGTAAGCCTTAACTTTTACAGTCCACTAATGCTACTGTATACGAAATTCAATGGGAGCGGTGTGAGTTTGGTAGTTGGGAGTTTTGCCCCTGTTTGACCCACGCATGCACAGATGTGTTGCACACTTCGCGTTGATGAAGCGGGCGGCCATTTTGTTTTATGCAAATTAGGGGTGAAGGAGTAAAGATACAGCTTGCCAACAACAATTACTGAACTCAGCGTGTCAAAATACATAGAAACAAGTTATTTTCTTTTCTAATGCAAACACAAGCAGACTTTTGAAAAGCTTCATGAAATGAGCAGCCATTTTGTTTTATGCAAATTGGGGTGAAAGGGTAAAGATACAGCTTGCCAACAATATTTGAATTCAGCAGGTCAAAATACAGAGAAAAGGATGTTTAGTTTGCTTTTATAGTACACTGTAAAACTCAGTGGAGTTAGCTGAACTCAAACCATTTGAGGAAACAGATTTGAGTTTGCCAACTTAAATAAAATAATTTTCAAAAATGTAATTGTTAAAGTTTTAGTAACTTAATTTCTAGTTAATTAAACTTATGTAAATCTAGTTTCTGTTTTTCAATAAAAAAGTAACAAATTTCTGCCTAAAAAAATTGCATTACATTTTGGATTAGATTTTTTTGATGCATTCTTTGGTTTACTTGTTGACTCTGATTTGTGTTGTTATGACTCTGCCCATTTGCTCCCCTTGGGATGCAAACTCACAATGTCCGGCATGGAAGTCAGACTCTCTAAACAGAAGGCTAAAAAACTCAGGGCTCTGGCCGTGTGACCAGAGAATTCTTTTGAGTTGTTGGGAGTGAGGTTTACTAACTACATACGCACAGCGACACCTACTGGCCTCCGTTACATAAACTCAATTAAAATGAGTGAATGGAATGCACTGGAAATACATCACAAACAATTAAATGCCCCGAAACTTTAAATGCACTTAAAGGAACTGAGTTGTTATGACAACAATTCATTTTTGAGTTAGTTTAATTAATGGAAATGAGTGACTATAACATTTTTCAAAGTTTGAGTTACATTAACTTAATTATTGTATTAAAATTGACTGTTCGGTTTAACAGTGTACATATACAACCAAAATTGTGGAAATTCTGATGTAATTGGTGGCCATTTTGCTTTATGCAAATTAGGGGGTGAAGGGGTAAAGATACAGCATGCCAACAGCAATTTTTGAACTTGGCAGGTCAAAATGCATAGGAATCAGTCTGTCTGTTTTTAACAGAAAATGCCTTGGACACTTTATACAAGCTTCTTTTCTGAAAAATTGAACCTTACTAATACTTCAAAATTGCTTTGGTATATGAAGGTATTTAAAATAGACTGACACCATTTGTTAATGATAAACTGTTGTAGGCTTTAATGGTACATACATGTGAGTTTATTAAAGGTATTCATGAAAATATCATTGCTAAGTAGAATATCAAGAACAGACTATCCAAAATCATTCAAAATGGCGGCACCCATGGTTCTAGGGGTCCTCCTGGAGGATGACCCAGTTGGATATATTTATTCTTTTTTGTCATCACTTGTTTGACCTTCGGCCTCACTCGATGTTCGGTATTATTGTCCTTCTGTCTACTATACGCAGTTGGTACATAGTGTTAACTTTGCCAAGGAGGATATGTTTTCGCCCGCACCTGTTTGTGTGTTTGTTTAGTGGTTAGCAGGATTATGCAAAAACAAACAAAGCAGTTTTAACTAAACTTATTGGAAGAGTATGACATGGACCAAGGAGGAACCCATTAAATTTTGGTGCAGATCCCCATTAGCGTGCCCTAAGAAAGCAAGTGGGTCAGAGATCAGAATCAAAGAGGAGTGATCAGGATCAGAGAGGATCAAAGGATCAGACTCATCTTCAAACAGTTAGCTGGGATCAGCTCGGGGGAGCAACAGCTCCATTAGGGAAGCAGGATCAAAGGTCAGGATTAGGATCAGACATCAGAGATGACAATTAAAAGCAATCAGTGTGATCAAAAGGAAGCTTTAAAGACCAAAGTTCAGTGAAAGATCAGGATAAAAGTTCTGTGTGTTACGGACTAACCAGAAAACAAGGTTACCACCAAAATACAGAGAGTCAGGATGAAGCCAAATAATTTATAACAATTTCTCTGTGTGAACAGAGAAATTGAATATTGCCCAAATTCATAGAAGGAGACACCACAGCAGGGAGAAACTGACTTGACCAAAACAACTGAAGGAGTGAGTTCCAGATGGTGGGTGAAACCAGTACCAGGACCAGGAGGCTGTGACAGAACTGACAGGTGGCTGGAAAGCTGAAGACACAAGAAGCAGAGTCATCAAAAACACAGAAAAAAAGCAGAGTCACAATGAAAAATCGAAAAACTGAGGACAGGTACTGCACAGGCAGAGCTGAGTTTCTGGTGACTGTGGAGATGCAGGACCATGGTTTATGACGGGTGGTGTTGATTGCAATCAGGTGAGGCAGTCAGCTCCGTGACACAGATGCCTGGAAACACAGGATGGGAGGAGGAGCAGAGCAAACACCAAGGCAGCACAACACTGTGATTTGGATCAAAGATCAGTACTTTGAATCAAAGGCTAACTATCACAATCAAAGGTCAAGATTCAGATCAAAGACAACAGAGCTGGATGAATCATATGTTAAACCTGGGTACTTTTTTGATTATGTGACCTGTCAAATCCAAAGTTACTCTTATTAATGACAAAACATTATTTTACAATAGGACACTCAATGAGCACATACCTCCGACATGGCACAACCATGTCATCCAATTTTCGATCTTGAATCAAGTTGGATTACAGATCGTGGTGCTGTTCCGCCAAAGTACACGTAACATTGAAATATACTCAACAAAAATATAAACGCAACACTTTTGGTTTTGCTCCCATTTTGTATGAGATGAACTCAAAGATCTAAAACTTTTTCCACATACACAATATCACCATTTCCCTCAAATATTGTTCACAAACCAGTCTAAATCTGTGATAGTGAGCACTTCTCCTTTGCTGAGATAATCCATCCCACCTCACAGGTGTGCCATATCAAGATGCTGATTAGACACCATGATTAGTGCACAGGTGTGCCTTAGACTGTCCACAATAAAAGGCCACTCTGAAAGGTGCAGTTTTGTTTTATTGTGGGGGGGATACCAGTCAGTATCTGGTATGACCACCATTTGCCTCATGCAGTGCAACACATCTTCTTCGCACAGAGTTGATCAGGTTGTCAATTGTGGCCTGTGGAATGTTGGTCCACTCCTCTTCAATGGCTGTGCAAAGTGGCGACGACGAACTGGAGTCAGGTCGAGACCCCGATGAGGACGACGAGCATGCAGATGAGCTTCCCTGAGACGGTTTCTGACAGTTTGTGCAGAAATTCTTTGGTTATGCAAACCGATTGTTTCAGCAGCTGTCCAAGTGGCTGGTCTCAGACGATCTTGGAGGTGAACATGCTGGATGTGGAGGTCCTGGGCTGGTGTGGTTACACGTGGTCTGCCGTTGTGAGGCTGGTTGGATGTACTGCCAAATTCTCTGAAACGCCTTTGGAGACGGCTTATGGTAGAGAAATGAACATTCAATACACGAGCAACAGCTCTGGTTGACATTCCTGCTGTCAGCATGCCAATTGCACGCTCCCTCAAATCTTGCGACATCTGTGGCATTGTGCTGTGTGATAAAACTGCACCTTTCAGAGTGGCCTTTTATTGTGGGCAGTCTAAGGCACACCTGTGCACTAATCATGGTGTCTAATCAGCATCTTGATATGGCACACCTGTGAGGTGGGATGGATTATCTCAGCAAAGGAGAAGTGCTCACTATCACAGATTTAGACTGGTTTGTGAACAATATTTGAGGGAAATGGTGATATTGTGTATGCGGAAAAAGTTTTAGATCTTTGAGTTCATCTCATACAAAATGGGAGCAAAACCAAAAGCGTTGCGTTTATATTTTTGTTGAGTGTAAATAGCAAACATGCAAAAAATATTAACTTGGAGGGAACAAAATCCTTATAACAAGCAGATCTGGCAACATCGACACTGTTTAGAAAGTGGATAAGATCGGTGCATTTTTAAAATGTACTGTATTTTTAAAACCCATTTTATAAACTATGTAAAGTTAATATAAAAAAAGTGGAAACAATGCTGAAACATAAAGTTGTGAGCATTTTCTCTGTGCATCCTGCAGGGTGCGCCCTCTGTCCGAGTCTGTCAACGACCTCTTCAGAGAAGTCTCCCTGCTGCATAGGCGCATCTCTGAGCTCAACCATCGCCTAGCAACCCTGGAACCTTTCCTCCGTTGCCACGGCTACCGGGAGGATGGGGAGGAGGCAGGAGGCGGGTGTGTTCTGGTACCTCAGGACACGAGAAGGGAGGGCGCTAACTTAGCCCCTTACACTCAGAGGAAAAGGGTGAGGGTGACCCCGCCGAGGCAGAGAAGGGTGATGAGGAGGAGACGGGTGAGGGTCCTGAACAGCAAAGGGGTGGAGATGCTTCAGACTGAGGAGTGAAGTCAAGGGTGGCAATGGAAAGTTTACGGCAAAGATAATAAACATTATGTGAAATCCAGTCTTTGAACCATATATATTCCTTTTGGCGAATATAAAAATGTGTCTCTCTGCTGAGATCACATAATAAATGATAAAGAAGTGATAAAAAAGTGGAATTACTAAAAAAAAAACACTGGTGATTATTTCATTGTTCAGCTATTAAACTGAATTGCAGAAGACGACAAAATCATTTCGGAACACAAACCTCACATTTATGATTTTACATTAAAGGTTTTTTTTTTTTTTTTTTTTTAAGCAAATGCTTGATTTACTTTTTAGAGTTACTTAAAAATACTAAACTTTCTTACAATTTTAAGGTTGTGCAGTAAAATGTAGCCCTGAAATGGCTCATTTTAGAATTCAATTATAAAGGACTGTTCCAAATGACCGCAACTGAATGTGGGAGTTCTTTTGCAAGATTGGTCTTCCCAGTTTTTTTTTAAATAAAATCTCTGAGTTCACTCAGACACATTGCATGGCTTGGTGGCTGTATAGGCGGCAGAGGTAGCAGGCTTTGATGGCACTGAGGGTAAACAAGGAAACAGTCATTTGAGGAATCTGTGATCCAGCGATCACCATCTGTGGCTTCACAGCCCTCGTCTGCTTTACAGAGGGGTCGAAGTATTACGTCCCTCCAAACCTCCATCAGTCGTGGAAAGTGACAGCAAGGTTTTGACAGATGATTCTGCTGTACTGTCCCTTTGGGCTGCCTACTTCTGACATCCTGGATGATCCCCGGCCAGGATGTCTCTGATGCCAAGGTTTTGATAGTCAGTCATGAAAATCAGAATCTCAGCGAGTTTTCAAAGGTGGCAAAACTCTTGAGGGTTGGTAAAACTGCAGGGTATCAGAGCTGAAAATCTTCAGGTGGGTGGAGATGTTATTCTGGCAATCTTAGCTTCGAGCACACTGGAACAAAGGACTTGTTGTCCCTCTCTGATTAGGAAAGTTGCAAAAAATACAAGGGTATTGCACGACTCTGTGCTGGGAAAGGTACTGACAAGGGTCAGAGCGGTTAGGTTTCATGCCGAAGAAGTCGACCACCCTGTGAGTACTCACTGAACCAAATGGTGAATATGGGCAGGGAATCTTGGTGGCCTGTGTTGACTTTCACAAATGATTTGGTTTAGATGATTGGGCTGCTCTGTGGAACATATTGAGAATTTCCGTGATCCTCAATAAATTTCTGGACATCATAGCCAGCCAATTTGCCCTATTGAGATATCCCATAATGACTTGCATGCCAAAGAGTTACTGCAGTCTAAATAACATAGAGAAACTACATGAGGACAATTGCAAATGAACATTATATGACCAAAATGTAATTTTTTTATGCTTTTCATCATATTAATAAGAGACTGCATGCATAAGACCCTGAAAATGTGCAAAAACAAATATTATAAATAATCTGTCTGCTACGTTTAACCTGCGTGGAATCTAATAAACGCAAACAGAATTTCAGACATCTTATATATATATATATATATATATATATATATATATATATATATATATATATTACTCTGGAACAAACAGGACAAACAGTGCTATAAAAGACAATAATCAGGACGTTAAAGAGCAAACTTCACTTTCCGCCAGAACGACATGAACAGGAAGCGATTGCAGCTCAGAGTGATTCCCACTGAAAATAATGGAGGAACAACCTGAGCTTCTTGCATGTTTGGGTATTGGGTAGGGTTCAGTCTCTGACTTACTAATGAAGTCTGTTTCACTGGGAACCTGTAATCTACACATCATTGTCGCCTAATCATGGATCCTGTCATTGTGACCACTGGACTATGTCAGCCCACTGAATCTGGTCTGCTTGAGATTTCTTCTTACAAAAAAAAAAAAAAAAGCCTGAGGAAGTTTTTCGTTCCCGCTCTTGCCAATGTCTTTCCTCATGTTGTGGGTAAGGTCTAGATCTTAGTGTATAGCACCCAGAGCTGGCTTATGCTATGTTTTAGCACTGTATGAAGAAACTGAATCGAAGGGATGTGGACTCCTGTAACTTATGTACCTTGGCAGGTGAAAAAAGATCCATTGATTTCACAAGGATTCTGTGATCCTTGTGAAATCAATACATTCCCAAATGGCACAACTGCTGATGCATTTAAACAGAGAACAAATACTGTATTGGAGCACCTGGTGCTAGTTGGGCGTGTGTAGTGACAAAGCTTCTGTTGTTGACAAGGACGTACAAGTGTGGATCCACAAGAGCAAAAGGCTGGAATCAGGCTGCTTGTATGCGGCAATGTATGTTTAGTCTTTGAGACCTGGAAGTATCCCCCCCAACTCTACCCCTTTATTATTTAAGACGGGGTCACCAGCCTTACTTCTGCATATCACCTGCCCTGCAAGTTATTATTGGCTTATTTTGTTGAGATTTGCAGTCAACTGTATTTCCTCAGACGGCTGCACTGCAACCTGATATTTCCAAGTTCTACGAGTTCAACATGGCAGTCAGTAAAGATCCAATAACCATGATCACATTTGTGTTTTGTGATTCTTTCATCTCTCCACCCACAGTCGATGGGCCAACACAGATATCATTAACACAAAGGAGCGGTAATAGTATGAAGTCCACTGTGCACACCACAGTGGTCCCGTTGAGATCACAAAGAGAACAGTCTGCTGGAGTCAACCGTCGCCAGAGCCTTTGTGGTCATACGCTTCCCAAAAATGGATCAAACTGCACAGCTTTCTTGTAGAGATGTAGAAATAAAGCGTAACTGCCAGGTGCTGCAGAATGTATTGATGATGCAATGCATTCTGGGCTGATTCTGGTTGATATACAAAAGAGAGAATTAAGCAACACGGAGAGGCTGCAGCCTGTACCAGAGGTCATTAGGTGAGAGGTGGTGGGGTGCACCTTGGACAGACCGCCAGTTTATTGTACAGCTGCATATTGACAAATGCATTCACAGGTATGGTCAATTTAGAATCACCAATTCACCTAACGTGTATGTCTTTGGAAGTGGGAGGAAGCCAGAACCTGCACAAACACGGGGAGAACATGCAACCTCCACACAGAAAGGACCGGAAACAAACCTGGGCTTATTGCTGTGAAGCAACAGTGCTAACCACAAAGCCATAACACTTTATCTATATACATGAAACAAAAATATAAATGCAGCACTTTACTTTTTTCTCCAATTTTTCACGAGTTGAACTCAAAGACCTAAAATGTTTTCTATATATACAAAAGACCTATTTCTCTGAAATATTGTTCATAAATCTGTGTTTTAGTGACGTTTTAGCACTTCTCCTTTCCTGAGATAATCCATCCCACCTCACAGGTGTGGCATATCAAGATGCTGATCAGACGGCATGATTATTGCACAGGTGTGCCTTAGGCTGGCCACAATAAAAGGCCACTCTGAAATGTGCAATGGAACACTAAAAGTGCTCACTAACAGATTTATGAACAGTATTTGAGATAAATAGGCATTTTGTATATATAGAAAATATTTTAGATCTTTGAGTTTGGCTCATGAAAAATGGGAGCAAAAACTAAAGCATTTACGAGTATATTTTTGTTCTGTGTATAAACTCATCAGAAATGCAAGCAAAATACCTAAAATGAATCTGGCAACACAGACTGACAGAACTCTAGCTGCCTAAAATTGAATTTTCTTGCACGATCCTGTCTGTGGGGAGTACTGAATAACTTGAAGTCTATTGTCTGCTAAAGTGACAGGAAAGTAAGATTAAATTTCAGATAAACAGAGAGGAAAAGCTCCATGCATGTTCTTGTGCACTGTGCTGCCCCACACCCCCTTAAAAAAAATATAAACAAAACCAAAACAAAAAACAGTGGAGGACGGCCTGTTTTTGCCACGGGGTGTCAGTGCGTACCTGCTGCCATAATCACATGTGACACTCCACTGATTCATGGAGACTTGATCTTTTTATTTTTGGGTGATTCTTTAACTACGGGCACTATTGGCCTTGTAAATGTAATTTCCACCACACCATTGCCTTACAATATAAAGCGCCTTGGGGCAACTGTTTGTTGTGATTTGGCGCTATATACATGTGCTCTGATGTCACTGTTTATCTCCATAGAAACTACCCAAACAATCTTTCATACAAACTGTTTAAAGGGACATTACAGTGTTGTGGTGGAAATTACAGCAATAGTGTGGGACAACTACATTTTGTTTAAAAAAATCACAACAGTTGTATGACATTGAATACCCCAATAATGTTTTGATTATTTTACTGATATTTTATTCAGAGATATTTTAAAACATTAGAAAAAATGTTTCTTTACCATTCATTTTTATCATTGAAGATCAAAAGTCTGGGTGTGGGACAAGCACAAAACGGCAATATTTGCTTATAATGATGCTGAAAAAAGGTGAAAAAGTCATCATAGACTACTAGAACAAATTTCTTAACACACTTTCATTGTAAAGATAACTATTAAAGTGTGAAATTTCCCCTTTTTTCTGTTTTTCATACAATATGATCAAAGGACATAAGTGCCCGTAGTCTAAGAATCACCCTTTTATTTTTCCTTGGCTCAGTTCAAATCAGGCACAGTTCTTGTGGGCCTGGCAGGAAGCGGGGGCCTATTATCTGCTAACATAATTATACTGTTTGTTTGCGTGCGGTGACGGCATGCATGCACATTGTGGGCACAGGGATCAAACTTTATGCCTTCATTAAAACTTTGCAGAGTGTTTCTACAGCAACTGGATTCTTCTCCGCTCCGCTTGTCATCCACTCTCCCTGGTGCAGAGTGCCGCACACATCCAGCTTCTCACTCTCGATCTGCATCTGCACAATCTGGCTTCTTTTGTCCCCCCGCATAGGTTTCATCCCCCTTTTCATTGTATAATCTGCACATCAACCAACCTCCCCTCCTCTCTTTGCTGCTTTTTTTTTTGCCTCCTCCCTGCACTGCTATGCGTGGGGGCGTTAAGCTCAGGCTGTACTTTCCATTTTGGTATTGTCGATGCATTGTTGCATCCAATCCAGTTAAGATGCCGTGGGAATACTGTACAAATCTCTCTCTCTCACTGCCTCTCTCTCATCCCCACCCCTCATCTCTGTAAAAGGAGCCAGTTGCTAGGTAACAGTTAACTGTCAAGAAGTAGTTGCGTGTGTTGCAATGCATCCCAAGGTTGTTGGGTTGGTTGTCAATGAGAATAGGCGGCTGGCAATCGGAAAGGAAAGGAGCGATCTGGATTTGGGAAGCACGAGATAAAAGTAATTAAAGGATGGAACCTTGCTCTGTTTAGGGGACACCAGGCATCGCTGAGGCTGCAGATGTTGAAGTCTCGTAGCCGCTCTATAACCGGGGCCTGCTGGTGTCTTTAAATAACTCCTGTTGCTGGACGAGGCTTTCAGAGTAAAAGCAAGTCTGAGGAACAAGGGGGGAGTTTTGGTGCTTTGATCGCCGCTTGCTCACTTCATTTTGCATCGATTCCGCCTCTCTCTCATTATTTCTTCCCCTCTCACTCCACCTTTCATTTTCACACGAGCTCTCTTCTGCTGTGCTTCATCCTCAGAATAGTATCACAGACCAAAAAGTGCAAAGATTAAAAACATTCCAGGAATTCCCACATTTCTACCGGTAGAAATGTGGGAATTGCTGCGCTGACATGGTGCATTTGACTAATGATGGGGGAATAATTAAATAAATCATATAAATATGTTTATATAACGGCTGAGTCATTTGATTGGTGCTTTGTATGTCGCATGACATGGATTATTCATCCCATTTGTGTTGCATTGCATTTAGAGTGCATTTTGGTTCCATTTAGAATGCAAATTTGGTTCCATACGTTTGGTACCATTGCACTCTGCATGCACATATGCACACACAAAACAAATCTGCTTTAGTGAAAGCTGGAACGTACCATTCAACTCGACTTCGCCTCGTTGAATGGTACGTTCCATCTTTCACCTCATGAAATATTCATATCATTGAACTCAAACATTCATTATTTGTATACTATGTGGTCACGTGCTTCGTATTAGTATTGACACTAATAGTTACGCTACATTAGTATGCTAATGGTAGAAAGACAAACATATCTGCCGTTATAGTGGAAACACTCGCCTGCAGTGGCAGACAGTAGATGATGACAGAGGTGCAGTGATTTTGCAATATTAAATAGATGGGCTGCAGTTGTGCTTAACTGAGAGATTCAGTGGCATTCAAGTGTTTTGCACAGCGTTATGTTAAACCAGAAAGTTTTGCCTCCAGGTGTTCACATAAATTGACTTTCTCATGTTACGGCTTATTTTCCTTTTTATCTGGTGTCAAACAGGGTGTCTGCATAAAAAACAAAACAAAATAAGAAGTGGATACCCGTTAAATCCCCCACCAAGCTCTGTGCAAAACTCTATGCTTTACAACATTAAATAGTAAGGTCTTTTTTAACCTATACCTTGGAATCAGGTGAAAGATGTGCCAAAATTCTGTGTCTAGCTCAAGCAATGTAGTCTTAATGAGCCAAAATATGATTTTGCACTCAATGATCCCTTGACTTTATTAATATGCAAATCAGATCACTGTTGCTATGGTGATTGTTCTCCACACTGGGACTACGCACATGCCAAATTTGGTTAGTTTGGACCCAAGAGCATTTAAGATATAGTAGCAAATGGATGGACAGACTGATATATATAGTGCTCATGACTGTATCCCTCACTGACACATTGTTCAAGCTGGCAGGAGATAATTATCTGTCATCGCCCATTTTTGAGCAACGTTGTGGGTGAAGTAACATTTGGTGTAACCTTGCAGTGTGGCAAGTGGAAAATGTTTGTTTGGTGATAGAATTTTCTGCTATCCTCTCATTGAAAATCCCATCTGCTGTCACCACCAACATCAGAATGCTGCTCTAGAGATGCAGTTAGCATTAACCGTGAGTAGCGTGGGTATCATATGAGACTGGATATGCTGATGCTAACTGCAGTTAGAATTTTCTTAAATATGGACCACGAGTAGTCAAAGGCACTATGTCAGCGTAACAATGTCTGGCATAAGTAGCAATAAGGTCCACATCTCCAAATCTGGCAATTCATGAAAAATTTTCATCGTACTCAGTGTTGAAAGCCTTTTTTCTCACAATATGCTGGAACTCTTTGCTCACAAATAAAATGCGATAATTGTCCTCCAGTTATGTCAACCAATCATACAGAGTTGGTTGTTTAAACAGAGGAACATAAATTGCAACAAATTGTTACAATTAATTGTGTATTAATGTTTCCCCATTTAAACAATCAAGTTTTGTAGGTCTGGTCAACATAACTAGATTAAATAAATATAGAAAAAAATTTTTTTAAAGAATGATAATTAATTTTAAAAAACCACACAAAAAAGTTTGTGATTTCTTATTTTTTATTAATACTCAACAGTTTTATTCCAAAGAGACAGAATAATAATATTTCTCAGCACTTATTTTCACATTAACTGTGTTTAATCTCATTTTCAATAGTACTAAATATTCAATCAAATTTGAATTACTCTCTTCACACAAGTAATTTCTCTCCATACAAAAAATGCGAAGGTGACTTAGATGTTTTTCTTCATATGTACATTTTCACAATCTGTACAGGTCAGGTGTAGAATGATTCACTTTCAATTTGGCAAAACACAAAAAAACAAGATCAGCCAAAGAAGAAAAAGTCTGGTGAGTAAAAATGCAGTAAAATTTGTTGTGCTTTACTGATTGATAGGATTTTTAATTTGAGAAAATAACCTCCTTCAGTGGTCTGCAGCCAAATCACCAAGATAAAAACACACATATTGCAGCCATCTAACTGCATGAGATCACATACGTTCTGGCCTGAAGTCGTAGCAAAACAATTTTGCAAGGGGGCCATGAAACAAGGTTTCATTTCAAATAGATCTCTGATATTTTGTACATTTTTTTTTCTTATCAAAAAGTCCATTAGTGTGAGGTATTTACATAGTTTTTAAAATAATACAAACAGGTATTTGTCACACGCACGCCGTCTCCCCGCATGAGTACACACAGAGGTAATCAAGCATTATGTATTCAGGCACATACAAGAACAAAATGAATGAAATGAATTTAACTGAAAAATTTGTCAAAATTAACTAGAAAGAAAAAAAAAAAAAGATCTGCTGCATCAACCGAGAGATCGGTTTCATTAAAAGCATTTACACAAACTACCAAAAAAATGTATTTGTATAACTAACAGTAAGTGTTCCATGTGAAGTTAATGTTTGTTTCATTTAGCCCCGACACACTGGTGCCATCTCTTCCACAAATACCTACAGTACTACATGAACCAGTGTCACAGAGACGGATAAATCTCCAAATATCACTCAACAATGCCCATTGTTTAAGGGGCTAAAAGTTAAGAAAAACAAACAAATAATGTTCATGCAAGTCGTTACAAACACTAGAGACCCACTGGCATCATACATACCGACTTGTCCGCCAAGAGGCGGAAAATCCTCTAAGGATTCCACTGGGATACTCAATGCGAATCGGATTGTGCTTCAGTTTCAACATCTGGCTGCACAACATGGATTTAAGATCATGATAAGTTTCCTGAATATAATCTGATGGCCTTAAACTGATTCTTCTTAATGACACGCATGAGCATACATGAGCCGTGTGTCACATATCCTGGATTTACGAGACATCATTTGGGTAATTTAGTGAAGATACTTTCCCAAAACATAAGACCTGTTTTGAGGATCTTGTAAACTTTTTTCCTCTGCATTCGACATGATCCACACCTGTTTGGCAAATATTTTTGATAAAACTGTAGGAGAACAAAAAGATGTAAGAGTGAGCAGAAGTAGGGGAAATTCCATGCGTGCTGCCACCGTTCCCATCAGCAACTAAAATGTTCAATGTTCGCTCTTCTTGTACTCCCGCCATTAGTCAAATGTGAGCATCTAATATGGCAGGCAGAGCTTACAGGCATAATTGTGAAATAATTAACGCATCAGGCCGCTCATCCCAGAATAAGAGGCCTCACTCCGCTGGGCCATTATGTGTCTGTCCTGAACAGCAAAACTGTCGTGGCCAATTGGATCAAGCCCAGTGAAATGCAACGAACGCAACAAGCGGACATGTAATGTAATTTGCATGTATTTAATGGATCATCTGGTATGCAGAAATGAACTGTGGGTGTGAGGAGCTGAGTGATAAAGCTTGGAGAGCTCGTTAGCAAATTATTAAACAGAATCTAACAGTTAGTTGCCCAATTAACAGTATAGGAATGTGTTGTTGCTGTTATTAGTGGGATCTATGTAGAATTGTGAGTGGATATGTACAGTGCCCTCTAAAAGTATTGGGCCGCATGGTATTTCACACATTTTAATGTGTTTATGCCATTTCAAATACAAAAAGTAAATCAGGCTTCTCAATATAAAAAATTGTAAAATTATCTTCCTTAAACTCAAAGCAAATCTCTACAACTTGATATAAATTAATAAAAAATATAAAAGCCAAGACGATGGGTTGCATAAGTGAATGGTAAAAATGGTAAATGGACTGCATTTCTATAGCACTTTTCCATTTGCATCAGATGCTCAAAGCGCTTTACAATAATGCCTCACATTCACCCTAATGTCAGGGTGCTGCCATACAAGGTGCTCACTATACACCGGGAGCAACTAGGGGATTAAGAACCTTGCCCAAGAGCCCTTAATGATTTTTACGTCAGGCTGGGATTTGAACCAAGGATCAAAATTCTTGGTCTCAAGCCCAATGCTTAACCACAAGACAATCACCTTTGGTATAATACCTGTAACTAACCAAGTTTATTGCCAGTTTTATACAGACAAGTCAGGGGTTGGATACATACACATTTCCAAGTCACTGAATATGTCTTGGAATTTATTTACATCAATTATTAAGAAATACAAACAGTATGGCACTCTATGGTAAATCAGTATGGAGTAGACAGTTCTCAAAAACAGAGACTGTGCAAGAAGGAGAAGAATGAGGAAAGCCACCAAGACACCCAAACAACCCAGAACAAGTTACAGGCTTCTGTGGCTGTGAGTAGAGAAATTGTCCATAGTACATGTTTTGCATTTTGTATCACCAGTTATACAGCTTCATGATGAAGTGGAGCAGAGAAGGATTCTCTTTCACAAAAACATCTCAGATGTACCTTCAGGTCTTCTTTTTAAGAAAATCATCTTCCATACCACTTCATCACTTCAGGATATTGAGGCGTAGTCAGGGGGAGGAGTGTTTCCAGTTTGGTGGGCTCAGGATCTCATCACTGCTTTTTGCAGATGATGTGGTCCTGTTGGCTTCATCAGCCTGTGACTTCCAACACCCACTGGGTCGGTTTGCAGCCGAATGTGAAGTGGCTGGGATGAGGATCAGCACCTCTAAATCTGAGGCCATGGTTCTCAATAGGAAATAGATGGCTTACCTACTCCGGGTAGGGGATGAGGTCTTGCCCCAAGTGAAGGAGTTCAAGTATTTTGGGGTTTTGTGAGGGGACAATGGAGCATGAAATTGGCTGGAGAATCAGTGCAGCAGTTACGCTATTGTATTCTCTCTACCATACTGTTGTGATGAAAAGGAAGTTGAGCCAAAAGGCAAAGCTCTCGATCTACTGGTCAACCTTCATTCCTACTCTCACCTATGGTCATGAGGGTTGGGTCATAACTGAAAGAACTAGATCTTGGGTACAAGCAGAAATGGGTTTCCTCAGGGGGGTGGCTGGTGTCTCCCTGAGAGATAGTGTGAGAAGCTTGGTTATTTGTGAGGATCTCGGAGTAGAGACGCTCCTCCTTCGCATTGAAAGAAGCCAGCTGAGGTAGTTTAGGCATCTGGTAAGGATGTCCCCTGGGCACCTTTTTAGGTAGGTGTTCCAGACATATCCAGCTGGGAGGAGACCCCGGGGGCTAGTTGGAGAGATTATATATCCACACTGGCCTGGAACGCTTTGGGATCCCCCAGTCAGAAGTGGTTAATGTGGCCTGGGAAAGGGAAGTTTGGGGTCCCCTGCTGAAGCTGTTGGCTCCACGATCCGATCCCAGATAATTGGTTGAAGATGAATGAGTGAGTGAGAGTGTGAGTGAGTGAGCCTATTACTTATACAACTCATCATCTTGGCTTTTATATTTTTAATTCATTTATATGTTATTTCTTCCCCCGGTTCTTTCTGTAACACTGCCCCTCACAAAGTACAAACTCGAACTATTCCGCACTTTTAAATTTAATAAATGTCACAGTAAAAATACCAGGCCTGGTGTCTGTAGGAACTTCTCTCATAGACGAGATCCACCCTTACAGAACCTTGAAAAATGGACACAAACAGTTTTATACAGGATTACATATGCGTGACAGAGGCGGACCTTATTTCGCAAAATCCTTCTCTGATTGGAGACCGTGAGCATTCAAGGGAGATCCAACCCCCTGCCCGAGACCTGAGCAGTAATGGGAGACATATGATTTAGTAACCTAACTCTCTTTGTCTTAAATGGTAGAAAGTGGATAAATGTGGTTCGACCTGCACATACCACCAGAGAACAAAGAAGAGTGAAAACTAAAAATACAATCCTAAGTAAAATAACTACCTTAATGCCAAAACAAGAACAAAAAACAAATGAAGAAAACCATAACTGAACACACAAATATGTCTAATATATATAAAGTTGTACAGATGTTGTTTGAGTTTGAGTTTAAGGAAGATCATTTTAGAATTTTTTATATTGAGAAGCCTGATTTACTTTTTATATTTGAAATGACAAAGTAAAATATGTGACATATCTAGCGGCCCACTCCTTCTGGAGGGCACTGTATAGTGGGGTCCATAAGTATTTGGACAGTCATAATTTTGTAATTATACCACAATGGAGTTGAAATGTAACAGTCAAGTGTTCAAGATGTGCTTGTACTGTTAGATTATTTTCTGGGGTTTACAAAAATATTGCATTACCCTTTTATTTTAGCCATAGTGTCTCGGTTTTCAGACGTAAGTCCTATATAGGCCTAAATGCCCATTGGTGCTGGTGATTATCCCCAGATTCCATAGTGTGAAGTAGATGACTGTCTATAACTCCCTATGGAAGAGACGCCAGTACTTCCCCAACCCATTTACACCTTTGTGGACTGGGAACAATGCAGGTGAAGTGTCTTGTCCAAGGATACAGATAGGCAGCCCAAGTCCCTGTTCCATTGAGCTACCTGCTCATTTTCATAGCTCAAAAGTAATTCAACAAACTAAATATAAGGATTATTTTTTAATGCAAATCATAATTTTTACAGCCAGTTTTCATGAAGCTGTATAACTGATGCAACAGTCCAAAGTTGTACTTAATACGGTTTCTACAATTACAGACACAAAGGCCTATAACTTCTTTAGGATTGTAATGGTGCCTTGGTGGCATTCCTCACTAGTCTCCTTCTTGTAGTGTCATTCAATTTTTGAGAACTACCTTCATTAGACAGATTTACCATGGTGTTTGTATTTCTTAATAATTGCGCTCACTCAATGCCAAGAAATATTGAGTGAATTGAAAATGTTCAAGTATCCTTTACCTGACTTATTGAAAAAACAAAACAAAACTGGCAGTTAAAGTCATGATTTCCATTAAAAAGAATCTTTACATTTTATTTGTCCAATTACTTATGGGCTGGAAAATGGAGTGACTGTATGTACAGTCGCAATTCCTGAATGGTTCATGAGATGTTTTTGTTAAACCCTTGAGTTAAAGGTAAAAGTCTACATTGCATTGTGGTGGTGTACGTAATTAAAATTACACACACACACACAAAAAAACAACAACAGAAAAACCCAAAATACAAAACAAAAAGTGCCACTCTCCAAATACTTATGGACCTAACTCAATAGTTTTCAGGTTTGGCACGTTGCTTCAAAGTGGATCTGCCTACCAACAGATTAGACGTGGAAAAGATCAAAATATCAGCATTAATCCTGTAAGGCACATCCATCTTAAAATGTGAGATCCGTTTGGTGCTGCCGAGCAGAAAAGAAGAGAATAAATACATAAATAAATAAATCATTATAATAATAACACCAGATCAGAATGATGATGTTACCTCTGTAGCTGTGATAAGAAAAAGGAAAACACCCTCTTTGCAATTTACAAGTACTGAAAATGTACTCAGCAAGTCATGCCTTTCACATAAAACATCACCGCAATCAAAAATTAAGAGAAAGAAATAATAAATCAAACATGGAGGAAGAATTAAGAGCAAAGAAGAGTCCAAATTACAGGAGCGCAAAACTGGATTAAAACTCCGTTTGACAACGGCCAACCGGTCTCCTGTAATTTTGGTCAGTGAAGAAAGAATTAACATCATACAGATATGTAACGCGAACTATATAAATAAATAAAATCCAAAAACCAAACCAGTCATTGTAAAACAGTTGAATAATATTTAATATTATTAACATTACCAGTACAGTTATTGTTAGTTTACCCTGTTACGTCAACGAAAATGTTGATTTCTCATTCATGATTGTATTTTCGTTGCTAAGAAATTGTTTGTTTTGGCGTAAGGATCTGCAGGAGGGAGGAGCGGATGATGCGACGAGAGCAGAAATGGGTCATTTTCATTTCATTATCCCTCCCTTCTTAGCTTTCTTTGGGTGCTGGAGCAGCATCCACCATCCTGTCTCCTGCCGTATTTTGCCATGATGGCTTAGCTCGTGGTGACCTCTGTGCAGCCACGCCCACTCACACACCCACACAGCATCTCCTGCTAGATCTCCTCGGCTTGTGCCCCATGATTCTCTCCACTCCACTCGTTCCTTCAACCACTCCATCGATCCCTTTCTTTCTGTCTTGGCCCTCAGACGTCTGACTCTATGCTGGAGAGCTTTTCATACACATGTCCGTTGCTGGCACTGTTAAAAGGTCTCTGCCCCTGCCCCAAACCTAATGTGTCCCTGCCCACTGGCAGGTGCTTGTTGGCCCCGTGGTGGTTTCCCATTGGCCCTCCTATTCCACCCAGACACAGCTCTTTGGGGTACCTGGGGGCCACATTGGACATCACCCCAGCTGTGGCTGACGCAGGCAAATAGGAAGTCGCTCCCATGGAGCCTCTGAAGTCCCCTCCTCCACGGCTGTTGTTGAGAAGTTGCTGCTGCTGCTGCGTCTGTGGCTTTTTGACGTAGTACGGTTTGGCACCGTGTAAAAGACACTGGTCATCGCCGAAGGTTGGGATGAAGGGGTTCTGGTTCACCTTATCTGGGTAGAGAGATTTAGACAAGGAGTAAGTCCCGGTCCCTCTGCTACCACCACCACCACCACCACCACAGCCCCCACCTCCCATCATAGCTCTATCTCTATCCCGCAGGTCTCTCTCCCCAAAAGACCGCCGATGAAAACCACCCTCGCCACCACGGAACAACGTAAACGAGGAGCCACCTTTCACCCTATCTCCACCTACACCACTAAACAAGTTGGGCTCCCTTTCACCTGCATACGTCTCAAACATCTGTGCGTACGGGCTGGGACCCTCCATGAAGCGATCTTTGTCTTTCAAGCTTACGCTTCGGGGCTGGGGGAGCTGTCCTGCAAAGCTCCCGCTACCTCCTCCCATGCGGCCTCCCCCCTCCCTTTGCATATCCACAAATGTGTCGTATGAGTGCTGCCTCCGTAACATCCTCCCACCGGGTCCCATCTTCCTGCGTTGCGCCTGAGTCTGTGATTGGCTTCCTCCTGCACTAACCTTAGCTCCAGTGAACGCAATGTTGTTATCCTCACTGATGTTGTAAAGGTTGTTTGGATGAACCTTACAAGAGTCACACCGTTTACAGGTAGCAGAGCTGGGGCGACTGCTGCTCCCCCCAACACTGCTAGCTGGGCATGTGACTCCTCCTCCTCCTACACCTCCACCATGATGACACACATTGTGACAGTTACGACACTCCCAGTCACCTCCTGCTATGCCCCCACCTCCTAATCCCGAGACTCCCTTCTCCCAGCAGGTGTGGCCCTGCAGACCTCCTGACACTGAACCAAGCCCACCTTTACATTCCGGTTTCTTGACTTTACCTTTCAGGAAGTCTTCCACAGGAACTAAGCTTTTACAGATACCAGCACCACTACCGCCGCCCACACCGCTTCCTCCACTTCCACCCTCTTGCTCCCACTTGGCCTTGCCCTCCTTGGAGCGGAACGGATCCGCGTAGAACTCCCTTAGATTTTCTTTATCTTTACGGAATAAGTAAGGTGAAGAATTACCCCCTGCTGCTCTTTTCCGCTCCAGGGTTGGTGAGACTGTGCGGTGTGCCAGAGGCCCATGGGGAAGTGGTGGTGGACGGTGTGGTGGTGTGGTCTCCTCCTGAAGCCGCTCAGCTCCATCTCGTCGTGCTCCCGTCTGCATTTGGCTGAGGCTGGCCTCTTTTTCAGGCTGTCCCTGTATTGCTTACGTCTCTTGACGTTGCCCTCCAGGTTGCCATAAGTGACTGTGTGCGTGGAAATATCAGACACATCCGAACGGATGTTCCCGTCATCACCCCCAGAGCCTCCCCCACCCCCACCACAGTACCTCTCATGACCCCCGATGATCCCTGTGCTGGATGCTCCTCCTTTGAAAGAAAACCTCCCGTACACATTGCTCCCCTTAAATCCCCCTTGGTTGGACTCCGCAGGGGCGTGGCCAGCAATTAGGTCAAACTTACTGGTATTCCTGTGAGTCATAGAGGGGCGGGGCTGGGTGGTGAAGATAGGCGTCACTCCTCCCCCTAAACTGTCGCAATCAAACATGCCCCCTTCCAATGAGCTAGCACTGCCTAAGCTACGGGGCCTATTAGGCAGGGGGCCGGACATACCCAGAGCCGAGGCCGGGTGGTGGTGTCTGTAATGGTCCTGGTACAGGTTGCTGTCCTTCAGGGGCAAGTTTCCAAATGTCCTCTCCACCTCGCTGATGTAGTCACTGAACATGTTGTCCTCTGGCAGGTAGGGCGGTGCTGACTTGCAGTCCGCAGGGTGGCCCACCAGGCTACGCCGGTGCTCCTGGATATCATAGATAGCCGAGTCATGACCTCCGTGATTGTATTCCAGAGCAGCATGTGGAGAGCCGTTAATGCCCGGGACAGCGGTCATGTCTTTGGCAGTGCGGAGCAATCTTAGAATGTTGGAGTGTGTGTTATTCATATTCTTCTTAATGGTGGACGACGGAGAGTCGGCGGTTGACTTGTTTTCCTCTATTTGTACCCCATGGATGCAGCTGTAGATACCCTGGAGTGTGAAAATTGCAGAAAAGCAGGGAGGTATAGAAAGAGAGAAAAAAAGAGAGAGAGAAAGAGGGTGAGACAGGCAATGTGAAGAAGAAAGAAGCAGCGTGGGAGTGGTAAGGACAAAGCATGAGGTTCGAGCGAGGGTTCGAACAGTCAAACAGGGAAGGTGGCAGTTGTAAGAGTCAACAAACGAAGGCATTTAATGTTGCAGATGTACAGACAGACGGACAGACAGACCGACCGGCAGACGGACAGAAAGGGAGAAAGGCAAACAGAGACAGAGAGGTTAATTCAATGCCATGTTCTTTCTGACCACCCACTTGTTTACACACTATTAAACAGTAATAGGGGCTGAGTTCATAAACGGCCTTTCCTGGAGGAACAGCACGAACAAACCCTTACAGCTGCTACTCAACACTCCAACTCAGACTCCGAGGACTGAGGGAGATGGGAACGAGCAGATCAAAGCCTTGATTGATAATGATAGAGGCCAGTCAGCTTGTGGTTTTGACCACTGATCAATAGCTTCAATCACTCTTGCTGAAAATCAGCTGACAGCATCACGAGCCTGCTGCCTCACTCTTCTGTTCATCAAAACAGTGGCGGCACCAGACACTTTTTTTATTATTATGGTAGGGCGAGGTGGCAGCATGACTGTAGGAAATGTGCAAGTGTACACTTTAAAGTAAGTTTAAATACCTACTACACGGGTGTGGTAATTTATATCAATAATACACTATAAATAGAATTAACAATATCATTTGTTAATTAAAGATAATCACTCATCAGGGAATACCCAAGCACAAATTTGCAAATATGACTGAGGGAGTGAGGTCTACAAGATGGTTAATGTGATATTTCATAAACTAACAGGAACTTCCAATTTTGCATGACAGTGAATATTATTAATGTGTGAGACCGAGTCATGCAAATCAGTGCTTTATGATTCAGTAATCACAAAATATGATTCTGTGTGACTTTTCAATTAATTCTGTGCACAACTGAACCACCATATCCATGACTAATGCGAAATCCTCCCACCATATTTAATTCATATTCTCTTCAAACTGTTTGAGTTTACCAGTGATGAACTTGGGTCAAGGTCATTCAAAGTCAAAGGTAATATGAGCAAGAGAGAAGTGACATTGCATCATGTTAGTGTTTAATAGTATCAATAGGTACATCATTAAATAATTCCTCAAAGGAACAATTCTGAGTTTGACCTCTCAAGGTCTCCCAAGGTCAAAGGTCATGTCACGATACAAAGCAGATACGACTTAATATTTGTGTTTAATAGTATTCATAGGGGTATCTTTAAACTATGCCTCAAAGTAGCCGTTCTAATTGAGTTTGACCTTTCAAGATCACCAAGGTCAATGGTCATGTCACCAATACAGAGGTGATACATGACTTTGTATTTATGTTTAATAGCAGCCATAGCTGTATCTTTAATCAATCACTCAAACTAGCCATTTTACATATGTTCTATATATATAAGCACTGGGCCCAAACGTTGGCCTTGGCACGTGAGCTTGAGCTTTTACCCGTTTTTCTTTGGCTAAGCCTCGATCATTCCAAGCTTGCTCCAAATCAGATCTAAATGCTTTGAGTTATTTTGTTCACATATGGACACATAGGGCTGAAAGCAATGCCTCTACATGTTGCTGGTTGTACACAGGTATAAAGAACTGGTTACCTTTTAGTATATCTGTCATTAGGCCAGTACATGTTTTGACTGCTATTGCTGCTACCTAGTAGACAGGAATAAATATTTATATTTAGTGTTGTTAGAAGAAATCCTGATGATTCATCAGTAATCATTACAGGTTCAAAATATGGGAAAGACAACCCTGACAAAGATGCATTCAATAGTTATTATAAGTTAGTGTGGAATCCCATTTTTGCTGCGAAGCCAGTGTACCAATTGTTTGGTAAAACTACAAGTAGAATACAGAAAAACTATGCTGATGACAACCCTGATCTGTTAGGATGTTACCTTTTTCTCTTTATATCCTCTGCTATTCTTCCCCTCCACCTGCAGTTCTGTTTGTCTTCTGAGTCTTAGGCTGGGTGTGGCTGACCAGCTTGTGTCTCACACCTGCAATCAATCATCTACTCCAGTGCAGTTTAAAAGACCAACTCATTCATCAACTCTTCACTAGTTCATTGATTGACCTGTGCCGGCTGCGCCCAGCCTCAACACCTGTTTTGCTTACGCCAAGCCTTCAGACCGGCTGACTCACCGCTTACGCTTGGTACAGTTTGCACTGTACAGATTCTTAGCTTTTTGGACTCTGATTCTTCTCTTTTGGTAAATAAAATCACTTATTTCACCTATTCAGGGGGTGGTTGGCTGCATTTTGGGTCCAAGCTATACATCTGCCTCACACGATCAGTGTGAGAATGTGACAATCTGAGGCTGTAAACAGTATGTTAAAGGACAACTGTCTTAATTTTATCGCGGAGTTCTGGTAGGTGTACTAAACACAGCAGGGCTATAGCCCCATGAATCTAAACCTAATCTACGCACAGAAAAAGCACAAATTATTATTTTGCAAAACTCAGTTTGATTTTCATGGGACAGACACAAAATAATTTTGATGTTATTATCCATGAACGTGTGTGTGTTTGTTTCGGCTGCTTGGTAAAAATAGGATATCCAGCAGGAGAAACACTGTGCGTGAAGTCAAACAAGTGTGTACAAATCAGGACTGAGGGAATCTGACGGAGGAGACAGCCAAATCCCAAAGGTCGAGGAACCACTACCCAGCAGCCAGTGCACGGGCCAGCATTCCTCAAAGGCGTCAACTTGTCAAAAACAGTTTGTCTGTCGCTTAGTCATTTTCCCCGTTGCAGAACTACATTCATCAATCTGAATGGCCGGCTCACACTCTTTTGCTCCTCCTTTCTTTCTTTGTGTAGTTTTATCTCAGTGTCCGGACACTCAGGTGAGTGGCGGCCGCTCTACTGGGATTGTCTGTCTTGTATCTCGCTGCATCTATAGCTGCTGTGAAAGGTAATAGAACAGAGCTCAGCCTTTGTCTTTTTCCTTTTTTATCATCATCCTTACTCACTGATCTTTCTCCTTGTCTATTATTAGCTCTTTGGACACTTACCACAGGTCCGTTCCCACACTTTATGTATGACATATGTCTGAAATTTTCTTGAATACTGTGTGTATATATATATATATATAGATATATATATATATATATATAGGGCAGCACGGTGGCCTAGTGGTTAGCACTGTTGCCTCACAGCGAGAAGGTCGTGGGTTCAATTCCCGTGGTCTTTCTGTGTGGAGTTTGCATGTTCTCCCCGTGTTTGCGTGGGTTTCCTCTGGGTGCTCCGGTTTCCTCCCACTTCCAAAGACATGCGGGTTAGGTGGATTGGAATCTTTAAATTGTCTGTAGGTGTGTGTGTGTGTGTGTGTCTGTGTTTGTTTGTACGTTTGTGGCCCTGCGACAGACTGGTGTCCTGTCCTGGGTGTACCCCGCCTCGCGCTCTATGGCTGCTGGGATAGGCTCCAGTCCCCCGCGATCCTTAATTGGACTAAGCGGTAGAAGATGGATGAATGAATGTAAATATATATATATATATATATATATATATATATATATATATATATATATAATTTTTTTCATTGTGCTGCAACTTGATGCTTGGCACTGTGCACCAATAATAATGTGACTGAATAACAGGAACCACATTTGTGTGTTGGTGTGTTAAAATGGACAAAGAGAGTATTACATATGTGCATGTGTCAAGTTTTACAATTTCCCGTCTTCTTCCAACTGGGTGCTGGGTAGGGTTGTGGAGAGTGTGGGCTTAGGTTCCTTCATTGGAGAGAAAAGTTTTACTGACAGTGACTTTGCTGATGATGTGGTGATCTTCACAGGATCAGCAGATACCCTGACAAAAGGATTTCAGAAGTTCCAAGCTTTGAATGGCTTCCGGAACTCAGCCATCAGATGTTTATTCATATGTGGTGATCGTGTTGGACACCATAGTGATATTCATTTCTCTGAGCCCTTGGCCTTTGACATCTGTAAATGTTTGAGAAGTGATTATGGGTCATGACATCACTGGACAGAGTTGTGTGGTGATGCTGATTTCTTTAGAGGAGAATGAAGGTCCAAGTCTTTAGAGTCCTGGTGCTACCTGTCTTACTGTATGGTGTGAGACTTGGATGCTAACTAGTGACCTGAAGTCATGGCTACGGAGCATCCTTGAGTACCACTGGAATGACTTTGAGCCAAATAACTGGTTACTTTGGAGACTCAGATGAGGACCATCTCTTGTATTATGAGGGACTAGCAACGATGTCATTCTGGCCATGTGGCAAGTTGCCATCCAGCACATAGGTGCCTCAGTGTTGAGGATCGCTGCAGTTGGAAAAGGTCAGGGTGATGTCCATGTTTTGCCTGGCTGTGGCAGACAGTGTTACTTTTGAGAACCAAGGCGGTTCCATGGTGTGCTGAATGTGACATGTGGCACCAACACATATTCCCAGTCATGACCTGACCCATTTGTGGCGTCCCCCCCAAAATGTAATCATCATCACCAAGTTTGGGAAATACTGTAAATGTTTGTGTTAAAATTTCAATATTTATTAAAACGATTGTCATGGCTTCAAACTTTGATGATATATCCATCCTGAAATGCAACTGTACCTATTCCAGAATAGGCTCAATCCTTTCCCCAAGTTTATATTGTGTGTTTCTAGCTACTGGTTGTAGCGCAATGACAAATGTTTTCTGGATAGTCTGTACATTTGGTTAAAGATCAGTGTTTTAATGAAAAAGCTCACCAAATATGCAGTTAGTAAAACAGCAGATGGTAATAAAACCGTGGATAGGGTGAACATTGTAATGCCAACCATCATGCTAACTATGGTTAACCTCTGCCTTTTCCTTTTCAAAATGTCAGTCGTTTGCATCATGCTGAGATAAGAATTTCCAATGTCAATATTGGTTCACCCCATACCCAGAAATTCAGTAATATCACTGACGGCAACATATAGACGGGGTTTAATGTTAAATATCCCCAAATTGGAACATTCTTAGTCTGCATTTGCATAAATACTCATTCTATGGAGTAAAATTTAGTCCAAAAGCTCTTGTAATATATCCATGATGCATATCACAAGTGTCCATATCCGAACTCCGACTTGCTTTGTGTGACACGCCCACACGGGCTATGGGTGGGCTTATTCAATCTCTCTTCACTTCCATTGAAAGAAGGGATGGGGCAAGCCCAAGCTTCTTTCCATTTAAAGTGACAGAAAATTTCTTTGAGATTATTTTTTAGTTCCAAATTACAAATTTAAGAAACAGTTTATTATTTTTTCGTGTAATTCTGCTAACAAATCAACAAACAGGGTAAAAACCCTGTCATATTCAGCAGGCATAAAATGTCCATAAGAAAAAGGAACTTGGCTGATTGTTCAACAGCACAAAAATAAAACTGAGAAAAAAAGTGTTGAATACTAAAGGCCAGATGCATCTTTTAAGTTCTTTCAGGTTAATCTGCGTAGGTGTAAATCAATGGCTTTTACAATTAGAATCACCTTCTGCTGACACCAAATGCATTAACACTGGTGTTATTTTCTCTTATAATAGTTGAGATGATTTTCATACAACATAAACCGAGCTCTTTCTTTGTTAAGGGCAATATTGTTCAAATGAAGCTGAAATGATTATACAGAATTCCAGTAATATGGACATTAGGAGTTGGAAGCAATGACATGAGTATCTTCAGTGGTCGACCTCCCAGGGGAGTCATTCAGCACCACTGAAATGACTTTGTGCTAAATTAGTGGCTACTCGGGGATACCTGGTGTCAAGAGTTGCAAAGATTTCCCGAAAGAAATGAGCCATAATGGTTGTGAAAACAATCACAAGAGGCAACTTTGCTCTTAAGAAGACCAAAAGAAGGAACCTCACAATTGTTCAAGGCAACTAGTTTCTTAACTAATGTAATAATTCTTCTATTGTTATGTAAATAACCCCCCACCCCAAAAAACAAAACCTATAAGACTACTATTAATAATAAAAATGAATTCATTATTAATAGTAGTACAATGTATTTACTATGAAGAAGGAGAATAATAAATTACTACTACTACAAACAATCATAATAATGTTACACACATAACCCAAATAATAATAATAATAATAGCTGACAAAATAAGATAAATATAATATATATAAAAATACATAATAAGATAAATTTAGATGAATTAATTACAGCACCTATAATGTGTTTATTAAAAAAATCTTGATGAATCGCACTATCATTTTTGTTTTGACTAGTCTGTAAATAAATGTTTTTGAGAGCAATAACTGGTTTGGATGTCTGCGCCTTTAGACACTTATTTGCACAGCTTAAATAACAGCTCCAGACCAGGGGCCTGTACTACGAAGCGGGGTTATTGGCTTATCAGGGTAACTTCGGGAGTAAGTTGATGACGTGTGGAGTAACTTCCCGGTTAACCCGTACTACGAAAGGTGGATAGGTTTTGATCGAGGTATGCTGCCATGGCAATTTACACTGCGTGCCAAACCTGCTCCGAGCAGGTTATGTTCTAGGTTAGCTTGAGGTTTTTGCTTAACCACTCCCTTTATAAGTACCGCCCATCCACCTTCAATCACTCCGAAGACAATGCCGGCCAACCTGGATGATCCGTTTGATATTGGGGCACAAATTGTGAGGGGCTCTCTTTGCAGGGCGAGGGTTTTTAAAGACCGCCAGAATCCGCTGACATACCTGGACGATATTTTCCATGAAAGATATAGATTCTCAGCCGAGGGAATTCGTTATCTTTGTCAGCTGATCGGGCCAGACGTCTGTAACATCACCCATCGTAGCAATGCCCCGACGATCGAGCAGATAATGTGCCTTGCGCTTAGATATTTTGCCAGTGGACAATTTATGTATTCCATCGGTGATGCTGAACATCTGAGCAAGAATACTGTATGTCGTATGATTCGCAAGGTAGTACTTGCTCTATCTAAACTGTTGGATGCATTTGTCGTTTTCCCTGGCCATTTATCCGCAATGCAAATCAAAGAAGGGTTTAATGCAATCGCGGGTAATTACTAATATCAAAATAGGTCTAATGCATTTCCATTAATTAGGCGAAGTGGGGCTTATCAATGACATTTTCTCCTAGGTTTCCCATGAATAATAGGAGCCATTGATTGCACGCAAATCCCAAACAGTGCACCCCTGGGAGAGCACGAGGGCGATTATGTCAATCGCAAATCTTTTCACAGTATCAATGTGCAGGTATAGCTGTTCTATTCGGCCTATTTCATATACCCATTATCGTGTAGTCCACTCTAAGCTCACCTTCTTTTCACTTATTTCAGCCACATAAGGGTTGCTTTGGTTTGTGTGATTTTTCTAAATATTCTAATATACAATTACTATAATTACATATTTCACATTCTTTTTCTCCCCACATGGGGCTGTCCTGTTGGATAACCTTCATGCCAAAGTGATATATATGTAACTATGTTAACAGAATGACCATTAATGGCTTTAAATCCTTAGATAGGTAGCCTATTTAGGAAACATTAAATTAACCTAACATCTATTAGTAGGCCTATGCCCACTTCTGAATCATGTTGCATCTGGGTGTAATTAATGACAGAAGGTCATTATTTTACACATATCAGGTTAATCATCTGTAACAGATTTGGAGAACAATTGAATAGTACTTACGCATTTACCCGATCAGCAATATGTTGCCAACAAGCCTGTCTTGCTTTATTGGCAGACGATGTGTTCGATTTCCCCCTTAACGTTAATTTAAATTCCTCGTAGCTCCGCATAATAATCATGCATTCTTCTTCAGTAAAGTAAGGTGACCGCGTCATCATTGAAAAATGGTGACGTGCGCTGCGACCTGCCCCTTTTATGTGAACGCGCACAAACTCCAATTAGGTTAACACAGGTTCAGCAAATCAACATCTTAATCGGCGTCGTAGTACCGATTAACATCACTTGAGAACACCAGGTTTTGTCAACCCCGGTTTAAGAAGTTAACCCTGGGTTACATCTGAGTAAGTTAACCCCGCTTCATAGTACAGGCCCCAGACGTTTTATTATTATTATTATTAATAATCCTTTAAATAGTGGAAAGGAAAAAAATAACACTTTCAGCACATCTGTAATGCACAGATTAACTTTCTGTTGTTCTCTAATGTGAGGAAAAACTGGCTTCATTAATGTTTCCTCCTGCAGGTAAACTACATGGTAAACACTTTTCATACCAAAGTAACTTGCTTCAATAACTGTCAATATAATATCTCAAATGTGAGTGTTTGTGCGTGAACATTGGTTCTGACACTGGTTCAGCTTCAACAATTGTTAATGAACAGCCACACGGAGCTCTTACAGGTTTAAAACAGTTTAAAAATGCTTATGGGGAGGGGAGGGGGGCTTTATGGTTATTGTGCATTCATACAGCAACACTTCTGCATTTAACCCATCCTAATTACAGTTTGACACAATCCAACCACTAGGAGCAGTGAGCAGCCACAGTCCAGTGCTCGGAGAGCGACTCCAGATGTAGAGACGCTGCCTTGGTCAGGGACAGAGAAAGGAGCAGACTCTTAATATGCATGTTTTTGATTGTGGGAGGAAATCGGGGTGCCCAAGGAAACCCACGCAGACAAGGGGAGAACATGCAAACTCCACACAGTAAGGACCAGGTGGGAATTGATCCCAGGACCTTCTTGCTGTGAGGCAGTAGTGCTAACCACTGGTTAACTCATGATGTTTTTCATCCAGATTTTATTGTTCAATGGACAGATTTAAAAATGAAATAGTCTTGAATCCAATAATATAATTATTAAAGGGGTCATATTATGCTAAATCACTTAATATCTTTTATATTTTCATGTGCTTGATATTTAATGTTCAACATCTTCATTGTCCCACAATTCTATGCAAAGTGAAAATTGCTACATCACACAAACCACCACCTTAAGTGCTAAATTTTTTTTTTCTAAATACATTTTGTAGTGCAGCAATGAATAATACTCATTATGTTCATGGTGCCGCATTTTTGCAAAGTTCATACACTGCACAGGTTATTTTCATACATTAAAATATTTATGTAATTGCTTTTACAAGTGAATTTCTTTTCTTTCTTTATTTTTTTGTTTCTGAGATCCTGTGTGTTTTTTTGCAATTTGAGGGGCGATATTTAAAAAGAAAATATATGCAATTAAATGTGATTAATTTGATTAATTAATTGCAAACCTTGAAATTAATTAGATCATTTATTAATCGCCTGATAACACTAATAATAATAATAATAATAATAATAATAATAATATGGAATTACACTATACAGTTCCTCCAAGAATTAATTAAATTCAAGCAATCAATTTTATTTGTGCAACTTTGCATGAACAGAAAACAATCTTCTTTGATAATAATGCTGTTATAAATGTTTCATATGTGAGAGACACTCGGTGAAGATGTTTGACAGTCTGGAATTTGTTCATTCTTTGATTCTGTAATGAGTGACTACGTTCTGGAAACCAACCCTAAAGACGCAGCCTGCAACTCCAAAAATTAATAGGTGTTTAAAAAAGCCAGATGTTGCTTACAATAAGTGGACCTGGCAACAACAACATTATATTGGATAGTTGTGCCACAAATTACAGTGTGTGCATGCAGACCAAGCTAATGATTACTTACTCCATGAGGTGTGACAGTACGACCACGTAGTGCATCTTCCTGTGCACGATCCACCACATAGCTGCCTCTTTACTGAGGGTATGGTGACACCTGGTATTGGCAGGTACATAGTTACTTTTTGAAGATGTATGGATAGCTGCCAATTGGAACCCAAAGCAGTTTCATCACACAGTTTATTGAGCACTGGTGCGTGGTCCTAAACTGGACCCAACTTTGCTAAGTGATCAAACAGTGCAAAGAAGGACCCCAGTTCATCATAGCTGCCAAGGTACAATACAGCAACATATTACGATGAGTATTATTGTTGGGCTGCCACCTTCATAAGATTGACTTTGGTACCATTCTTACATTGTCCTATATAGGTCCAGAGGCCAGTTGGTGCTTATCAGAGCTTATCCCCGAATTTCATAGATGAGACTCTATGAGTCCCTCTGGAATGGACGCCAAAGCCCGCACTCATTTAGAGCTGGGTGGACCGGGACAACACAGATTAAGCATGTTGTCCAATGACAGGTAGCGTGACCAGGAATTGGGACCAGGATTGTCATGAAAATTGTATTTGGTGAATTATGCAGGGTTTTGTACTGCATAGTACACTCTTGACTTGTGTTTTGTTATTTAATCAGCGCCTCAGTTAAAAATGCCACAGGTAAGACAGATGAGTCACTGCATTCCTGTGACTGACTCAATCCTCCTCAACCGCAGCCAGTGGTGCTCCAGCAGCTATTCCTGTGATCATTCTGTCAGGAGGACAAAGGTCAAATCTAAAACTAAACATGGTCACACTCACCCTGCTAATAGAGAACGTGACCCCGGGATTCCCAGAGCACACGCCCATGAAGCAGAAGCGTAGCTGCCAGTAGAACAAAATCTCGCAGATGAAGGTGATGAGTGACAGAACCATGGCGGCCCCGAGCATGTAGAAGACGCCCGCCATGTTGTCCACATCCAGCTGGCTGCTCATCACCTCGTTCTTCTCATTGTGGCAGATCCCCGTCAGCCATAAGGCCTCCAACTCCTCCATCTCACCTGCAGGAAGAGGACACACACACACACACACGCACGCAAACACACACAGGCAGCTTAGTGTACTGACGTGTTGGCGTTACTGTTTGAATGCATATGTGCAAATTTACGTATGTGTGAAAATGACATCCTGTTGTTTGGGTGGCGAGCTTCTGCCAAAACTGGCTCAAGTCTCACATACGTCATGTGTTATTTTGACCGAATGCCACCCTGAGGATCACGTTTATTGTGGGCTGCTTATGCAAGGCTAACCATTCCTTACTGTGGAAGTCCTCAGGAGGTAAGTGCATGTGGTCACATGACACGCAACTCCGGCCTAAAATGCTTCCTCTATATTTTTACCTCCCTGCAGGGAGATCAGGGCATGTCCTGTGGGATTTGTTTGGTTTCATATTGCTTTTGCAACCCTTATGTGTGAGTGACAGTTTGTGCAGGTGAGTGTACGCATCACTTGAAGTGACTTAAAAACGAGGTGTGTATTGTGCAGCCATTAAACCTGGTGTCACTTCATGATATAATTATGATCACTAAATAGACAAATAACAACATCATGTGCTGCAGACATGTTAAATCTCACGCCATTCCCTGATGGCATCACAAAAAGTAAATTAATCTATGGTTTGTGCTCCCATCACAAAAATGCGGCACTTTTTGTGACTGAAGCACAAAATGTGGGGTGACACGAGGGGGTCTGTGGGCTATGGTTATGGGAATGGGTCAGGTAAGAGATAGTAAAATACATTTTTATAATGTTTTCACAAAATGTGACTCATTTTGTGACGGGAGCACAAAAAACGCATGAGACTGAGCTGGATATACGGTGCCGGAAGCGTTCTAGAAATTGTATTTTCAGATTTAGAGCATGTAGCTATTTATGTTGGACATCATTCCCTAACAACCAAAGAAAATGCTAACTGTGGATGGCATCACATATAATAATAACAGCTGGTATTGTGACCACTGATGTATTATTACCCGACGAACCCCCACCTGCTGTACGTTGGAAGCCTCCAAATGAACCAGTTAATTCAGTTTATTTTCAATTCAGTTTATCTATAGAGCAGCAAATCATGACAGTTTGCTCCAAAGCACATCACAAGGGTAATGTACACCCCCCCCCCCACCCCACACCTGTGCAAGCACAGGAAAAGCTCCCTTGTTCTTTTTTTTAATTGTTGGAAGAAACCTCAAGCAGACCAGACTCAGAGGGGTGAGCAACTACTTTAGCCATACTGTCAATAACAAAAAACAAAACAAAAATCAATAAACAAAGCAAAACAAAAACCTGTCAAACATGCTATACAGAGATGATGGAGCTAAGTATTCATGTACTTATAAAGTCAGTATTTTTACAGTGGCAAATCACAACGCAAGATGCAGTAAGGTACTACACATGAATAAGGTCTAGCCTTACCCACCTCTGGCAACAATGGTCACAGTCATTAACCTACCATCCCTGGTTCTCAAGACCAGGCACCTAAGTGGCTCTACTCTACTCTTTTGTACTCTTCTATTTTACTCTTCCTTTTTAGATATTTAGATATGCCTTAGTATATGGCAGGGGTGGTGGCCAAGTGGTTAATGCGCTTGGTTTCAGTGCAGAAGGTTCCGGGTTCAAATCCCACCCTTGCCACATTTCTCCATGTAATGTGGAGTTGTGTCAGGAAGGGCATCTGGCGTAAAACCTGTGCCAATTCAACATGCAGATCCACCTTGGATTTTCTGTGGCGACCCCGAGTGCAAACTAGATATACCAGCATAGTTCCACTTTAGAATTGGAATATAATATATAAGATATACCTTACTGAATTTTCATGTGACTGAGCATAAAAATAATGTGACTCAGGGTAGCAAAACTGTGACTGTGCATAGCAACAATGACTACGTTTACATGCAGCCAATAACCCTTTCATAACCAGAATATTAGCAATAACCCGGTTGCGCATGGCCATGTAAACACCCGCAAATACCAGAATATGCTCATATTCCGGTTTTTAAAAACCCGAATAAGACCCCTGGGTTACTCCTTTTGTAACCCGAATATCAGGTCATATAAACGCGCATCGGGATATCCCAATAGAAAGGAACATTATTTTGTGTTCTGCGCATGTCCTCTCCGCAAGGAATCTTGGTTTTTTGAGTACGGCAACTACTTGTATGCGGCGCGCGCAACCCACTGGACACCACAGAAGCAGAGGTAAACAGCGCATTGTGTTCTGCGTCCTTATCAGGCGGGCCGGTCGCAGCACCAGTCGGCATCACCGCGATTGCTCTGCCGCCGATGCGCTTACCGAGTCTGCCGGCTCGGTAAACGCCACAGCGGGCCACTCACACCGCCCTCCTCTCTGCTGTGCGGAGCTGCGCGAAATCTGGCAACAGGTCCAGAGACTACGCTTGCTGTTTTGATGCGGAGGCAGCCAGCAAGGATAGATTTCTTGCAGAAAAAATCCACAGCGCCACAGGGTCTCGGTATACTGCAGCCGCAGAGCTCTGTGGCCACGACTTGGATTCTTTGCAGGGCCCGCATCCGAGGCAGTGAGCGAAGAGAGAGCCCACGCATTGTGTTCTGTGTGTGTCTGATTATAATCTTCTCGACCACAAGAAAAAAGAGAGTGTTTACACAGGAGAAAAAAGTGAGAAAATGTTAATGCCTGTTTGAGAAAAGTGTATAAAGTGTGTAGTGAGGGGTTTTACACGAAGCAGGATTTGCACAAACACCAGACTAAATCAAGCACTGGTGGAAGAGGTGCATCGCTGTTTACATGGGGATATTCCAAATGATACCAGTGACCATGTATACAGGAGTAACTGTCTGCTTAAGCATGTAGACAGGTTATTCCTAATGATTCAGAAACAGGAATATTGACCTTAACCCGAATATTAACGGCATGTAAACGTAGTCAATGTGGCTGAGTGTAGCAAAACTATGACTGTGCACAGCAACAATGTGACTGAGCGTAGCATAACTGTGACTGTGCATAGCAACAATGTGACTGAGTGTAGCATAACTGTGACTGTGCATAGCAACAATGTGACTGAGTGTAGCATAACTATGTGCACAGCAACAATGTGGCTGAGCATAGCATAACTGTGACTGTGCACAGCAACAGTGTGACTGAGCGTAGCATAACTGTGACTGTGCACAGCAACAATATGGCTGAGCGTAGCAAAGCTGACTGTGCATAGCAACAATGTGACTGAGCGTAGCATAACTGTGACTGTGCACAGCAACAATGTGACTGAGTGTAGCATAACTGTGACTGTGCATAGCAACAATGTGACTGAGTGTAGCATAACTATGTGCACAGCAACAATGTGGCTGAGCATAGCATAACTGTGACTGTGCACAGCAACAGTGTGACTGAGCATAGCAAAACTGACTGTGCACAGCAACAATGTGACTGAGCGTAGCATAACTGTGACTGTGCACAGCAACAATATGGCTGAGCGTAGCAAAGCTGACTGTGCATAGCAACAATGTGACTGAGCGTAGCATAACTGTGACTGTGCACAGCAACAATGTGACTGAGTGTAGCATAACTATGTGCACAGCAACAATGTGGCTGAGCATAGCATAACTGTGACTGTGCACAGCAACAGTGTGACTGAGCATAGCAAAACTGACTGTGCACAGCAACAATGTGACTGAGCGTAGCATAACTGTGACTGTGCACAGCAACAATATGGCTGAGCGTAGCAAAGCTGACTGTACATAGCAACAATGTGACTGTTTCGCCAGGTATCTTGCATGAAATAAATTACAAAGCCGCTCTAAGGTTGATGCAAAATGCAGCATGTTGTAAATGCCGTATGTTTTGTCACTAAACAGACACGCAGCTCTGCTGTGCATAAAATGACTGGTCCCTGTTCTCATGGAGACAGAAGTAAAATATGGTTTTGTTAAGCGAACCGCTGGTGTGTTTCCATCTTCTCGCTTCCGTGGTGACAAACGGCTGCATGTGTGACAATCACCTCACAGAGTGGAAACACGTGCACACCGCATCATTAACTCAGTGTAACTTGTGCAGCAGCTCAATTAACATTTGTGAAGCTGTGTAAATAAAATCCTCCTATTCATACCTCACACATCTCACAGAGATTCTGAAAATATGGAGTAAAATGCTGATACATCTGTGAAAGATGTATTGCAAGTTCTGGATTGAACCAAGAACCAGAACTTGACATAGATAAATAAATACTTACATGTGCTGTATAGTACTAGTTTTTATCTTATAGTTTCATATATCTGTTGGTTCATATTAAACATATCCAAGTTCAACAACTGAGTGATCAACCCATAAATGAGTAATGTGGTGCACTGTGGACAAGACTGGCGCAACATGGGTGGAGCAAATGAAACCCAGAGACGCACACCTATCTTGAAGTTATCAAGGAAGCTAATGCTAACATGTTAAGCAACCTTGATTTGGGAGTTTGATTTTATATTTTTCAGGACTGGGTAGTGGTTCTTATATTGAGTAGCTTTGGGGTGAGTATTAAAAACCTATGACTGACATATTACCTCAACAGCCCCGGCACCACCAGTGTAGCTAACATTACCAAGCTACGGATACCTGCAATATAATGCAAACTTTCAAATTAAGTAACACTAAAATTTCACTTAACACAAATTAAGCACAGAATTCTTGGAAGACAGACTTTTTAGATGGTCTGTTAGTACAATTAACTACACGGAAAACAATAATATCTAATATTTGTAATGAAATGTTCAGAAAGGACAAACATATTCAACTTCACAGCAGGTAGCGCCCGCTGCTAGCAGGGCCCTTGACCTGGCACACTAGCTGTCATTCTGAGCAACCAATACCTTAATTTCTCAAACCTTTATGGCTTTAAATTACTTAAACTGATGAGTTCTATACACATTCATCCCTCACACAGTTGTCATGAACAGGAAAAGTAGCTATGGAGACCAAAACTGGCTTTTGTGCCAGACTGTAGACATGTTTATGCACTGGAGGTTTCCGCTTGATTCTATCCTAAATATCTCAGAAGACCAATTACAATATGTACTGGCATTAAAACGTAGCCCCAGAATGTGACTATAACAATGCAAATAATGTAAACAATGTGATGCATTTTTGTGATTTTGTGGGGACTTATATTCATAGTTCCACACATTAAACACAAGCTAACAAAATATCACCTTGATTGCACAAATGCATGTTCTCAGGAAAGCAAACAGCTTTTATTCTTCAGAGCAGATCTAAACATTGTAGATGAAACATGAAATGGACAGCTGAGTGATATTAATTACTGACAAAAGTGGATCAAGAATCATTATCCTTATCATTGATGGCTTAAACATCAGTTGTTCACTGAACTTGTAGCAGTTAAAGTCACCAGGAATAGAAAAATTTTCACTTTACTTGAAGGTATTGTCATAATAGCGACATGACACTGTCAGAGCTGTTACATGACACAGTCATGAATGTGTGATTCAAGTGTGTGGTTGCACTGAAATTCTACACGTTTTTGGACATTGACAGCAGATCTATGGCATCCACTGATATTGACTGTACACATCTCTGAGGGTAGACTACTTCTGTTGAGTGTAGAATTCCCAACATGGTTCCAAACCCCCTGCTTGTTTCCTGTTTATACCTGCTCTGCTCCCCCCAGGAGAGACGGATCAGCTGTGTGTTCAGCTGATCACCAGCTGAGACAGGCTGAAAGGGACAAATGGAAAAGCAGAGTGGGAGTCCCTAAGGACTAACATCAGGAACCACTGGTGCTCTCTAATGGCAAAGACTGTATGTAGCTGTCAGTGATTAGCTCCACCAGGGATAATGTTATGTTTTCAGATGGATTCAAGCAGATTTGTGGAAAGATGGTGCATATGGCAGGAAGGAGTTGGTTAAAGTCTTTATCATTCTTGCCTTATGACATCACTAAGGGCCCCTTCACACATAACACAGTTGAAGCCGAGGGACGCACGAAGGAGGAATTGCATGCCACTTGTGAAAAATCGGAGCTGCCTCAAATGCCTCGTACAGCTGTCACCACAACACATGCACTCTACATTTGTGTGCTGCTCGCGCCTGTAACCCATTCCAAAGGCGAGCAAGATGAGGTCGCATTTTCAGTTGATCATGTTCACAACATTCGCATGGCATGTTATGCTGCACGAAATCATCGCCCATGTTGCACCGTGGCCAAATGACGCAGTCGAGGCAGCCTTCACACCAGCAGCCGAAAGACAGCGAGTGCCCATTCGTAAAGCAAAGATACTGCAAAATTAATCAACTTCAAAATATGAAATCCTGTAATACTGTATATGGTAAAGCACGATAAATATTAAGCAATGAGGGGAAAAAAGTTAATTTATCATTTTAAAATGAAATTTGGCTTTTGAGTAAACTATCTGATGGATTTACAGTAACATGCTGAGTCATCATTTCTACAATGTAATCAGTTTTTTTCTTAATATGAAAATGTCACCTACTTTATTTATTACATACTTTTCCTCACTTTTATTTATTTTGTGAAAACTTCAAACATGAGTTTTTTTTCCCCAACCAATTCCGAGCAGAATTGTTCTTTTAAGATTTTCAGGTTCAACCTTAAAACTATCACTCCCAAACTATTTAGAAACAAAAGAAATACCAGTTAATAATGTTCCATGTAACGTTGTGTGACATATCAATATACACATATTGGACCTCATAAAAGTATCCGTTGATAGAGAATATATTTTACTCTGTAGACTATCGCTAATCCCATAGCAAACAAGCTAGGCAATGCTGGACATACTGTTCAGCCTAAGTGGCGCTTGCTAATTATTTACAACATTACTGTCCCTTTTTTGTTAGCCTGTCAATCAAACATTGATGAAGCTGATGTCTATAAGAGCAAAATTTTATAAAGTACATAGGACCTTTTCTGGTTGGAAACATGGACACACACACACACACACACACACACACACACACACACACACACACACACACACACACACACACACACACACACACACACACACACACACACACACACACACACACACACACACACACACACACACACCTTCATCGCCTGCTAATTCCTCCATACTATTCATCCATGTGCGTGTGTGTGAGACAATCTACTGTGTCATGGTCATATGGCAATACGGACCATTTGGCAGAAATAAGGTGATTTCTAAAGTGAACTCAGCACCAAGTTATTGCAAGCTTTTAGTTTCTAATAAAATAATGAAAATGCATATTGACTGGTTGCCATTATTTCAAATAACTGTTTCTCTTTTGGAAAACTGAAAAAACTTGAACTGGTTGAAAGCCTTGTTTACAAATTTCAAATTATGACTATCTGACATACTAATGAAAACCCCCCAACATTTGTACTCAAACACTTTAGATGTTTTTATAATGATCCTGTCTGTTGTTACCCTCTGCTTTCCTCTAGTGTCTACCCTGGGTTTGGTTTTATTATTTACTGCAGTTGTCTTCTCTTCTGTGTGTATTTCCTAAATATTTGCCGTGTGCGCATTCCACTGCTTTGTGCTTTGCGTTTATGTATTTATTAACTCCCAGTGTCTTTGATTCACTTCCTGTTTTATTTTGGCACCACCCCTTTCCTTGTTAACTTTCTTCCTGTGTCTCTCCCCAGCTGCTGTCAATTAGTGTTTACCCTTATCTGTGCCCCATTTATCTGGTTGTCCTCAGTGTATATTTATACCCCTGTGTTCACCCCATGTGTTACTTGAATGTTGTGTACTTTTGACCTATTCTTGTCCTGAGATTTCTTCTTGTTTCTTGTTGTGTATTTTTGAGACTGCCTGCCAGTTATTGGACAGTGTTGCTCCTTACTGATTGCTTTCCCATGTATTGACCTCTGTTCCATGCCTGGCTCTGACAAATAAAACTGTTTCTTATGCCAACCCATCTCTTCCCTGCGTTAGGGTCTCAACCATCCAGCTACTCGTAACATTACATTCAAGCCAGTGAAAGATCCCACAGAGCCACCCTAAAGATGGATTTGGACTTTTGGTTCCTATTACAGGACAAAGACAAGCAGTCCAAACAACTTTCTGTGACAGAAAAATTACACCAGCTGGATAAGCTCAAGTAGCACAAGCCCTCATCCAAGCCGGTTAAACCAGCTGGTTTAACCCAGACTTTGCTCGGGTAAGGGGAATTTTTACCAAATTAAATTAATTCTGCGTCTGCTACTGCTCCAGTCATATCAACTCTAAGAACTGTGCTCAGTATTTGGACAATGCTTGGTCTCTAGTTGACCCGTCTCTTCTCTGCGTTGGGGTCTCAGCCATCCAGCCACTTGTGACAGTTTTTGATACATTGTACTGGCTTTTGTTGCACAGAGTTCCTACTTTGGGGTTTTATTGTCTACACAGTATTTCGAAGGTATTCATTTTTGATTGTGCACAACACAAAAGACTCTACTTGTCAATGTAGATGTTATTATTGAAAGGTCGCACATGGTGTGTGTGTGTGTGTGTTGGGGAGGGGGTCCTCATCTCTTTTGTATTCTGTATATGTGCTTTTAGTTACAATTCATCTCAATTGCTTGTGAGGTTTGCAAATCCAAGGTTTTGCTGCACAGTTCCTACCTCTCCCCACAGGCCATTATTTTTGTTTTCTGCTTTTACGACTGATGATCTTCAATATATATAAATATGCATATAATTAGACAACAAAATCAGAAATTAATCAAAGCACACCAGGAGGCTCTAATTCCTTCTTTATGAACGTGATAAGTTGTGACAACAGGGAGGATCACAGTTCTGCCACCACTATGGAGAGTTGATTATTTGGCAAACCGTGCTGCAGTCACTAGAAATGCATCCCCACCTGAAGCCATGGTGTCAGAGATGCGGTCATATTGTGCATGGAAATCTCACAGTTTTGGGATCTGGCCCAAAGATCCATTTCAAAATTCCATTCTGCTTCATTTAAATTTAAGCTGGCTGGACAATGGCACAAATCTAGCATCTATAGTATCTCTCTAAAAGCCAAGTGGCCTCTGTGTGTGTATACGAGGTCTGTTAGAAAAGTATCCGACCTTTTTATTTTTTTCAAAAACCATATGGATTTGAATCACGTGTGATTGCATCAGCCAAGCTTGAACCTTCATGCGCATGCGTGAGCTTTTTCAAGCCTGTCGGTTGCGTCATTCGCCTGTGAGCAGGCTTTGTGTGAGCACTGGTCCACCCCCTCATCATTTTTTTTTATTGCGAATAAATGTCTGAACGATTTGGAGCTTTGCTGCATCAATTTTTTTCCAGAAACTGTGAGAGACCTCCAGGTGGACACCGTTCGGAAAATTAATATGGCTTTCAGGGACGATTTTATGGGGATTACACAGATTAAGGAGTGATCCAGACGGTTTAAAGACCGCCCACAAATGCTGAGAGCGCGCCGCGCTCCAAGCGCCGATCGACAGGCTCAAACCCCGCTGAAACAACCAGATCATTTCCAACGTGAAGGCTTTGTTGATCCGGAACATCGTCTGACTTGGCGTGGATATCAGCACTTTTTCGGCACATTCCACTGTTACAGGAGTTCTTTTTCATGGAAAGAAAAGCGGAGGGACGCGCCACGGAGCCGTTCATTACGCGGCACAAAACCACCTCCATGTTGGTCTCACAGGACGGTTTTCAGGTGGATTTCAGACAGCTGTTGGTTGCTTTTCAGTTGTGTGATTATCCGAGAAATTGAGCATGAGCTGATCATGCCCCAACATGTCCCGTGAGGCTTCATCACGGCGTTGCTTTGCGCCATGCGGCTCCACCGCAACGCGCGGAATTCCGCTCCTCTTTTCATGACAAAAACTCCTGTAACAGTGGAATGTGCCGTTCATTTCTAAACTGGACGCTGTCTTGATCCGGTATGTCGTCTGACTAGCACAGGAATTGTGAATGACGTGGACATCAGCACTTTTTTGGCATATTGAGACAGACGTGCGGAGGAGTTCCATGCGTCGTGCAAAGCAATGCCGTGATGAAGCCTCACAGGACATGTTGGGGCATGTCCAGCTCATGCACAATTTCTCGGATAATCACACGACTGAAAAGCAACCGACAGCTGTCTGAAATCCACCTGAAAGCCGTCCTGTGGCGCGTCCCTCCGCTTTTCTTTCCATGAAAAAAACTGCTGTAACAGTGGAATATGCCGAAAAAGTGCTGATGTCCACGCCTTCTGCCTTTTTGTGAAAGTCAGACGACGTCCCGGATCAACAAAGCCTTCACGTTGGAAATTATCTGGTTGTTTCAGCGGGGTTTGAGCCTGTTGATCGGCGCTCAGAGCACGGCGCACTCTCAGCAGTTGTGGGCGGTCTTTAAACCGTCTGGATCACTCCTTAATCTGTGTAATCCCCATAAAATCGTCCCTGAAAGCCATATTAATTTTCCAAACGGTGTCCACCTGGAGGTCTCTCACAGTCTGGAAAAAAATTGACTCAGCAAAGCTCCAAATCGTTCAGACATTTATTCGCAATAAAAAAAAACAACAAGAGGGGTGGACCAGTGCTCACACAAAGCCTGCTCACAGGCGAATGACGCAACCGACAGGCGTGAAAAAACTCACGCCTGCGCATGAAGGTTCAAGCTTGGCTGATGCAGTCACACATGATTCAAATCCATATGGTTTTTGAAAAAAATAAAAAAGTCGGATACTTTTCTAACAGACCTCGTGTGTGTGTGTGTGTGTGTGTGTGTGTGTGTGTGTGTGTGTGTGTGTGTGTGTGTGTGTGTGTGTGTGTGTGTGTGTGTGTGTGTGTATGGCTTCAATCACGGAAAGACGAGGAACGCTGAAAAAACTGAAGCTTGATAGGACTAATATTTTTAGAGAAGTTGCCAATATTAGATAACAACAGTTAATAATAGATGTTGTACTGCAGTGCACCATGGGAGCTCAGGGTTTTAAATGTTATTGTTGTTCATGGATAGTTTAAGTGTTGTTAGTGCGTGAGTTATAATATACAATTACAATATATAATTGTAAATACATTAAAAATACATGGATGCACAAGAAAGTGAAAACACTTATTTCCATTGTGGTCCATTTAAAAATCAAATGACAAAATAGAAGTAATAATAAAATTAAATAATGATAATACTGATAATAATAATAATAGTATGTACAGGATAACAACAACCTAAAGAATTTCTAAACACATTAACATTAAAAATCTTGTAATTAACAGGAAATAAAAGAGTTACATTCTTCTTCAAAAACTGTTGAGGTCTAAGGTTGTAAAAACATTCTGGACTGGCACGCCATTCCAACTCATTATAAAAACTTTGCATAATTTATTACTACCATTGAAAAATGTCAGCTACCTATTTTATAAATAATTCCCAATCTAGAGCCCGTGGATCCCCATAGGCAACACACTCGTAATCTTTGTTTGCCAAATGATAAATCTGATCAATGATTTCACTGATTTGCTCTTTTTGGTGTACAGGACAACTGTATTAGCTTCATTTACTAGTTTGGGAGGTCTTGCAAGTCACAAGACTCCAGCATGAATCATGTGTTGCACAACGACAACAGCAGCAAAGTGATTTCCCAGGAATCACAGCTCTAAACAGAATAAAAGCAAATAATAAATGTACAGTACAACAATGCATAAAAATCCTCAATTAAATAGGTGATAATACAGAATTAAGGTGCAACTCATAGTCTGGGGCAACTTATATATATATATGCTTTTTTCCCCCTCTTCAACAGGCATTTTTTGTGATGGGTACAACTTGATCATGATGTGTCTACTGGTTAAGTGTTAGGTTTGAAACCATAGGATCCTTGGTTCAGATCCCCTCCAGACTAGAAAATTACTAAGGGCCCTTTGGACAAGGTTCTTAATCCTCCAGTTGCTCCTGGTGTGCAGTTGAGCACCTTGCATGGCAGCACCCTGACATAGGTGTTTGAGTGTGTGTGTGTGTGTATGTCAGGCATCATTGTAAAGCACTTTAAGCTTCTAGTTAATATGGAAAAGTGCTATATAAATGCAATCCATTATACTCCAGAAAATACAATACTTACAAGAAGGTATTCCATAGCATTCCTGCATTAAATACCAACCAGCTAGCTGAATTGGCAGATGATCTGAAACAAGACTGACCTTTAGCAGTTTGCCAATGAAGTTCCCAGTCATCCAGGAAAGAGATATCACAATGTTTATTATATAACAACTGGACTCTTTGTTAGTCTTAAAGATATTTCACCATTTTTCCAAACAGCTCTCAAAGAAGCTACAACCCCTGGCAAAAATTATGGAATCACCGGCCTCGGAGGATGTTCATTCAGTTGTTTAATTTTGTAGAAAAAAAGCAGATCACAGACATGACACAAAACTAAAGTCATTGCAAATGGCAACTTTCTGGCTTTAAGAAACACTATAAGAAATCAAGAAAAAAAGATTGTGGCAGTCAGTAACGGTTACTTTTTTAGACCAAGCAGAGGAAAAAAATATGGAATCACTCAATTCTGAGGGAAAAATTATGGAATCACCCTGTAAATTTTCATCCCCAAAACTAACACCTGCATCATATCAGATCTGCTCGTTAGTCTGCATCTAAAAAGGAGTGATCACACCTTGGAGAGCTGTTGCACCAAGTGGACTGACATGAATCATGGCTCCAACATGAGAGATGTCAATTGAAACAAAGGAGAGGATTATCAAACTCTTAAAAGAGGGTAAATCATCACGCAATGTTGCAAAAGATGTTGGTTGTTCACAGTCAGCTGTGTCTAAACTCTGGACCAAATACAAACAACATGGGAAGGTTGTTAAAGGAAAACATACTGGTAGACCAAGGAAGACATCAAAGCGTCAAGACAGAAAACGTAAAGCAATATGTCTCAAAAATCGAAAAATGTACAACAAAACAAATGAGGAACAAATGGGAGGAAACTGGAGTCAACGTCTTTGACCGAACTGTAAGAAACCGCCTAAAGGAAATGGGATTTACATACAGAAAAGCTAAACGAAAGCCATCATTAACACCTAAACAGAAAAAAAACAAGGTTACAATGGGCTAAGGAAAAGCAATTGTGGACTGTGGATGACTGGATGAAAGTCATATTCAGTGATGAATCTCGAATCTGCATTGGGCAAGGTGATGATGCTGGAACTTTTGTTTGGTGCCTTTCCAATGAGATTTATAAAGATGACTGCCTGAAGAGAATATGTAAATTTCCACAGTCATTGATGATATGGGGCTGCATGTCAGGTAAAGGCACTGGGGAGATGGCTGTCATTACATCATCAATAAATGCACAAGTTTATGTTGATATTTTGGACAATTGAAAGGATGTTTGGGGATGATGAAATCATTTTTCAAGATGATAATGCATCTTGCCATAGAGCAAAAACTGCAAAAACATTCCTTGCAAAAAGACACATAGGGTCAATGTCAATGAGCAGATCTGATTTGATGCAGGTGTTAATTTGGGGGATGGAAATTTACAGGGTGATTCCATAATTTTTTCCTCAGAATTGAGTGATTCCATATTTTTTTCCTCTGCTTGGTCTAAAAAAGTAACCATTACTGACTGCCACAATCTTTTTTTCTTGATTTCTTATAGTGTTTCTTAAAGCCAGAAAGTTGCCATTTGAAATGACTTTAGTTTTGTGTCATGTCTGTGATCTGCTTTTTTTCTACAAAATTAAACAACTGAATAAACATCCTCTGAGGCCGGTGATTCCATAATTTTTGCCAGGGGTTGTACTTGAAGAAATGAAGAATTGTCATGAAGACCAACAAGAAGTCCAGTTGCTGCAGAGTAAACCTTTGGATACCTTTAGCAGATTGTGGGTTACAGTGCTAAAGCTCTTCTCAGGTGGCTTAATAGTCAATAAAACTATCAAAGAATTGGTTTAAATAAGAGGTTTTTCAATGTGTAAGCTTCAGGCAGAACGTGTAAAAGTAAGATGCATAGTTCCTGTAAATTTTTGTCAGTCCACAATTACAACACTTCCACGAGTGAAATACTGATGACTTTGAAGAAACATGTCAAACAATTGTCCAACAATAACCAAAGACTGTAGTGTTTCTGAGCAAATGTCATCTGTACCACATGCTTGCTTATTTATTTTCAGCTGCTTCCTGGGGCGCCATATTGTTTGTGTTATGGTCACGTCCCCCATCAAAGGGAAGCTTTCACTTCTGCTCAGTCAGATTTGCAGGCCTGCTGTGATCACTACTGGTCAGAAAGTCTTGCTCTGCAGTTTGTGGCTACTTCCATCACAAAGGTCTCAGATTGTCGCCTACTGAACCACCATTTTAGCAGTTCCTGCTTTTGTTTAGACAGTGTCCATTCTGACCCCATGCATGCACATCGACACACTGCTAGCATTAGCATAGTCTTAACACTTTGGGTTGTGTTGGAGTTTTAGATGTGACATTTCAGCAGAGCAGAGCTTGCAATCCACTTTCCAAACCACTGACATGTGTGTTCCTCCACCTACCTGTCCAACCAATGTGAAGTTAGTTACCCTGAAGTAATATCGAGGTGTCGTATCAAAAAAGCTCCGCAATTACATGAGGCAGCAGCTGCCTGATAAGGGAGCTATGGTGAAAATCCGTGCAGTAGTTTTGATGTAATCCTTAAAAACCTATAAAGTGAAATCCTATAAAGTGCATCAACTTGCACTGACCTGTTCAACTGCTCATTAAAGCAAATTTCACCCATCTGAGGGAGAATGCCTTGTTGGTGGCAAAAGTCAGAGAAGACTGGTCAGACTAGCTCAACCGAGGTTTTCAGAAGAGCATATCTGAATGCACAACACGCCAAACCTTGAAGCAGATGGGCTACAGCAGCAGAAGACCTCACAGGTTGTGTCAACTAAGAACAGGAGACCGAGGATACAGTGGACACGGGCTCAACAAAACTGGACAAATGAAGACTGGAAAAATATTGGTAGGGTGAGAATTCAGCATAAACCACATGAAACAACAGTTCAGCCTGATGGTCCTGGTGTGATGGTGTGCCAAGTGGACAATGCTATTATGTCTACATAGACCAAAATTGCTGAGGAATGTTTCCGGAATTTTGCTCAATCTAAAAAAAACCATTTGCTTGACACAAAGTCATTCCAGCAATACTCAAGAATCTTCTGAAACAGCCTAGTACCAGTGACATCAACCTTGCCTTGGGTCACTGGTTAGCATCCAAGTCTTTCATAAATGTAGTAAGACACAGAACACAAATGTCTTGGACCTTTTTTCTCCTGTGAAGATACCGGTATCACTAAACACCTTTGTCCAGCAACCTCATGACTCCATGAGGTCCTTCTAGGCATCTCCCAACCTCAAAGGCCAAGGACTCAGAGACATGAACATCACCGCTCAGATAAGTCAGTCCTCTCTACAAGTTCAATGCTTTCACTGCATGCAAATATGTCTGATGACCGAGTCCAGGAAATGATTCAAAGCCTGGATCTTAGTATTGATCCAGGACAATCACAAACCCAGACATTCCAATTCCTTACTCAGCTTTTCAAGTGCTGCAATCAGGGAATCCATTGATTCCACAAGATGTACTTAATAAAGGGCTGCTGAGTATGTGACGACAACAGATATTTACCAACGGAAATTAATTTTGCAGCAAACGTCATCACTATTGCTCCAAACATGTTTCTTTCATCTTTCATCTCCTTACCATCTCCAAACAACATGAGGATGGCGAGATCCACAGCTCTTTTCCAGCCCGAATCCTTCTGGATGGCGATGCCATAGCCAGTGGAGGCGAACACCTTCCCACTCCCGATGGTGACTAGCTTACAGCCCTCATCTCTGCCGGCCATGTAGTTCAGCACCGCCGCATCGTAGATGAAGGCGTCCAGTTTGCTGCCAAACACAGTGGAAGGAAAATGAGGAAACATGTTAAAAATACACTTGATGTAGTGACGCTGAGTGGTTCAGTGTGTTTGACTTTGTTCACTTTTATGTGTTGAAAGGGTGCTCAGCTATGACACGCAACCTTCAAACAATGCGTGGCTGCTACCACACTGTGTTCAAACATAACATTCACCTAGTGTGACAGAGACAGTGGATGGAAAAAGCAGAAGGTCAGCTATTAGGTAGCTGAAAGAGTGAATGTTAGCTCAATTTAGCAGCAATCACAGGCTACACTGCTATTCTGGGTTGCAGTCTGATGTTGCACTGCTCTTGTTCTCTCCCTCCTCATTTGTTCCATCATCTTTTCTCTGTATTGCATCATTACAGTCCCAACGCCGAACCTCATCACATCCCCAGCTGTCTGTGCATGTACCACACTCGTCTCTTTCCTCACCCGGTCTTCAGACTATACAGAGCTTCATCGACATTCTTCTGGTGGAAGCTGGTCATGTAGGCATGCATATCCCTGTAGTTGTTACGGATGTTGCGCTCCGTGCTCCCATTGGGAACCGTGCCAAACCGGAATGGCGGTGAGAATTCGTTCGGCTTTTGGAACTGCAGCAGGGGGTAGATGTAGGGGGTGGTGGTAGTCGTAGGGTTTGAGAAAGGAATCACACAGAGAAAATGACAGAGCAGTGCTCGTTAGTGTGGAAAAGGCAGTGAGCCACATCAGATAATGTTTATTGCACAGTTGAAGCAGAGGTACAAGTGTAGAAAAGGAATGAAGAATGAAGTGAAGAATGAAGCCAACACGGAAGTTTCAAAACCTACAATTCCTTATATGGCCACTTGAGGCTGCCTCCAAAAACAAACCAATCTGCTTAGAAAGCCATGTCAAAATCTCCAAATTTACATCAGCAGTAAACAAGAGCTTATTGCAAAAAACAAACACCCCCCCAAACCACCCCTTTTTTTGTCTTTATAGCTAGTTTTCCTGTTCATGACAAATGTGTGTGTGTGTGTCCGTCGGTGGATGTATAAGTCTTCAGTTTAAGCTATTTCAACCCATAGAGTTATGAATAAATAGGGGCCTTGTAGCTTTGAGTGACAGCTAGCTTGCCAAGTTGAGGGCCGTGGACACTAGCTGCTGTGGGCTCGACCATGTTTGTCCTTTATGAGTATTTTATGACAAATACCAGAGATAATATGGCTTACTGTGTCATTAATTAAACTAACAAGTCATCTAAGAAGTTGGTGTTCCAGTATTTTCATTGAATAAAACTTTGGTATTATTTAATTTGTATGTTAGCACTAATTTGCACATATCAACAGCTTGGTAATGTTAGCTCCACTGATGGTGCCATGGTTACTGAGGCAACATGCCAACCATCGTTTTCAATACCCACACCCACGCAACCTGTTATTAAAAACCACTCCCCAGTCCGCAAATCTACTAGTTAATAAATCTTCCAAATTCAGGTGACATAGCCTGTTAGCCTAAGCTAATTTAGTAAGTTCGAGATAGGCGGTCATGCTCAGTTTTCATTCATCAAGGTCGTGTTGGTGTTGTCCACACGCTACTTCTTTACCCATTTTTGGGTTGGCCAGGAGTTAGGCGGGGTCAAGCTCTGCCAAGGTTGCAATTTTTGGAGCCACCCAGTTTACAGTCTACAGTCTATGTTTACACTCCACCTGAAATACAAACAGTGGTAGCCTTGAAGTTAATGAAATAACTGCTTCAAACAATGATTCACTGCAAAATGATACAAATGCTTCTCAAAACGATTCATATTTTGAAACACTCAAAATACTAAACGAAACAACTACTTCAGAAAAGATGAACACGGTTCCAAATCATTGATCCACAAAACAGTTGCCTCAGAAAATGATGGTTCTGAAGTGCTCAAGTCAAAGTTAAACAATTGTATCAGACAACTAATTGTTTTGAAATTCCTGAAAAAAAACACTTAGCAGAAGGATTCACGTTTTTGAAACTGCTCAAGACATTACGTGAAACAAAACATTTTCCTGTTTAAAAACACTTGAAACACAAATCCAAATCTGTCCATCCACCCTTGAAATGTTGTTTTAGAAAACAATGAATAGTTTCAAAACACGTTGACAGGCCAAACAAACTTCATAAAAGGATTGCCTCTTCCAAACATCTCGAAACAGTGCACAAAACAGTTGTTTAATCTGTTTAACATACTGAAAAGACCAACTTTAATAATTATTTCAGAAAACGTTGAAGTGTAACGGTCACATCTAGCGGAATCAGAGCCACCTGATTCCTTATTTGAAACTATTCACAAACCCACTCTGCCCCATCCTGACCCACATTACGCAGTTAAACCATCACGCTGCCTTCACACCTTTTTGTCAGACAGGCCTGACACCTGGTCCACGTACTCCTCCTGGATCATGAAGGCGGCCAGGTTGGCAGTGTAGGAGGCCAGGAAGATGACGGCGAAGAAGGCCCACACTGACACCATGATCTTACTGGTGGTACCTTTTGGATTCTGCACGGGAACAGAGTTGTTGAAAACCAGACCCCAAAGCAGCCAGATGGCCTTTCCGATGGTGAACGAGGGGCCGCCGGGCTCTGGGAGGCAGAGTGACAGAAGAGGAGCAAGAAGACAAAGAAACATGACAACAAGAAAAAGGATGCGGGAAAAGCAGATCGGCTTTCCCAATCACAGGTGTTGCTCAGCTTTGCATTCACTCATGACCGCTGTTGTGAAAAGCGCTTGACGGATGACAGCAACAAAGATTAAATCGACTCCCATCTTTTAGTTTGTCAGAGATGGCAAGATGAGCTGCTCAGCCCATGACAAGCTGCCGTTACACGCTAACTATGTGCCACCTTCTTCTGTGGCAGCATGACAAGGTAGCAGGATGGAAACAAAAACCTACTGGATCTCTGTGGCACCAGAGCCTCAGAAAGACAGAGGGCAGTGGGTGGATGCGCAACCAGCAGCCTACAATTATACTTGAGCTGAAGACGCGGTATAGAACAACAGCTTTACATAACCTCAGTGTTAACCCGCACAGCCACAATGTGTTTTCATTGGACACAAAACTCAGTATAACTCCAAACCAAACACCATTACTGGATAAAAAAAGCAGCGAGAAGCCATAATATAACACTTCAGATTTTGCCTTCAGCGGCTGCTATTGTTGCACGCTGAAGCAATTCAGAGAGTAAAATGGAGCCAAGTGTATAAAAGCCAGAGAACAGATTGAATCTGAAGCTTTGATTTTGATGGGCAAAGTGATTTGAATGGCCTGCTGGAACCACATTTGATTGAACTGAGAAATGTCATTCCATCCAGCTAGAAACCGCAAAACAAGATCATTTCAACATACAGTAATAAATCTCTTTGGGGTATTTGGCACTTTTGCAATCATTCGCCCTATTGATGTTTCAAATCCCGCAAAACTTCGGAGAGGTCACCGCGCTGCGAGATCTCAGTACCATTGAGAACTGCATTGAGACGCTCTGATCGGGCTGCACTTTGACCGCTACACATGGACAACACCATTAACATCGCAACATAAAACTATTTTTATATTGTGCCTAAAACTCTCATGAATATTTTCTCTGGGTTTATAGACATTATTGCGTGTGTTTTATGTAAACGTGAGAATCACAGGCTGTCTCTCCGCTATTTTCAATGGGAGCTGCTGTGAGCTACGCTCACTTCCTGATCCTGTCGTTCTAGGGAAAAGTGAAGTTTGATTATTGTTCTTTACAACACTGTTTGTCCTCTTTGTTCCAGACTAATATATATATATATATATATATATATATATATATATATATATATATATATATATATATATATATATATATATATATATATATATATATATATATATATATATATATATATATATATATATATATATATATAAGATGTGTGAAATTCTGCTTCCATTTATTAAATTCCACGCAGATTAAATGTAGCAGACACATTATTTGTTATAATTGTTTTAGCAAGTTTTCAGGGTATCATGCATGCAGTCTCTTATTAACGTGATGAAAAGCATAAAAAATACATTCTTGTAGTATAATATTCATTTGTAATTGTCATCATGTGGATTCTCTATGTTGTTTTGACTGCAGCGACTCTCTGGTGCGCAAGGGATTATTGGATACGTCAATAGGGCGAATATACATGTGATGGCATCACAGTGGTGTGATATTTTGAAAATGCTGTCACAAAAAGTAGCTTCTTGCAATTGCAGACAGAAATGTTAATGATTCAGCTCAATGTTTTTTTCATTCGCAGAAATAAAAATTAGCTGGAATGACTGAATTTCCAGGTGCTACATCTGTCATGGCACTTTTATGCACGCCACAGTTAGCATTAGCATATAAAGGCTGCATTAGGCTTTGGCAAATGACAAGAACTTCTAAAAATATTTCTTAAGAGGATTAAATGACACTTGAAAAGTGTTGAATCAACACTTTAACAACCCATATAAAAAACTGAAGGATTGTGCAACACTCAGAGTGCCCTGACACTTGCGTGACTTTGATCTGTGCACTTGCACGCACATCGTCGTGACGATCCCAGCCGCTGTATTCCCAGCTGGACGCCGTGCTTTGTTCCACTGGCTGCCACGCGTTGTGTGCTGGATGCTGCGTATATAAAATAATTATTTTGTAGCGGATTAATCATTTTCTGTCCGAGTTAGCTGTTGAAAACAGCTGTAATCGCTTCCAGAATCACAGAGGAACGCTCCAGCTGCTGTTTTTCTCTCTTGCGTGCGCATTGAACGAGGTGGAAAAAGCATTTGGAGCCATCTAAAAAGGTAATTATTTGTCATGTTTACATTGTCATGGCTTGGTAAAACAGTTGCATGTTCTTTCCTTCTTGTGTGCAGCTGTTAAAGTATGCTTATGATAGATTTAACATGTCGTTATAATCATTCAGACGAGCTGCGCTGTGATGCGATGCGCTGACGCAACCACTCGCTCTGTTCACTTATTTACTCGACTCGACAAGCTGCACATAGAGTCGGCAAGTAGACTGTGTAACGATCACTACACTTCATGTTTGTTGCACGACATTCATGCGTGAAAGATTTTTTGAACATTTCAAAATTCTCTCCGCACAATTGCATGTGCTGGCACCCCTCTCACATTCAGTCTACAGCCATTAACGACGTGTTTACTCTCCTGCATGACACAGTGCGTGCAAGTGCGTACATCAAAGTCGTGCAAGTGTCAGGGGGCCTTAAATTGCTAACCACAGTTAGCATTAGCATATTATTAGTTAGTTATTAACATTTTGAAGTTATGTCAAATTTAAACTGATGATTGCATCTCTAACTGTTAATGTCCAATGTGGTTAGCATCAGCTGGTAGCAGCATTAACAGCTAACTTTGTGACATTGGCAGTGTTATCTTATATCTTGTGTAAGGGTATTAAACACACTACAGTACTGGATATAAAAGTGTAATTGTTTAAATTGATACTACAGACAATGGCTTCAGGGTGGATTTTAACCAATCAATGTCTGATTATGAGGTGATAGCATGGTCATATCACCAGTGAATATTGGACAGGGTTAAAACTACACCTTCAAAGAGTCACATTATATTTAGAGACACTCAAATGATAAATCCAGGGAAACAACTCCAACACTGCATAAGATTTTAACACAGTTTAACACTGAGTGCTACCAAGGTTATCGCTAGAATACTTGGTCACACCATAGAGATAAATAAATACTAGAGAGTACAAAGAGCTTATTTTGGTGATATGTTCATCTGTCATCTTGGGAGAGGGATTGTGACACCGCTGTACAGTAACACCAAGATCCACAACTCAAATCAAGAGCCGTCAGATAAATTTATTGCCTAAACCCAACATTTGGTGGCCATGGCAAATACTATAAAAATTCAAACCATATGTTCTATCAAGATGTTTTACCGTAATTAAAGATTAAACATAATAGCAGCATCGTGCACCAGCAACAAAACTATTTACACAAGAACTTAATATATTTCCCAAACACCAAATAAGGCACAATGCCTCGCTATGCAGTTCTTTCTATATTTTTGTAGAGATTGCAAACTGTATTGCAGTTTATTTTAGGAATCACTTTGTATATATGGTTGCAAAGTGTCACACAAATATGTAATATGTATTTATTATAATTATTAATTAAATATTTATCCATCTAATTATAACATTTTAATAACTTATAAGACTGCATTATTTTTGACAGCTTCTCTCCAGTAATGTATCAGCATTCACAATAACTGAATTCTCTTGAGTCACAAACATTACTGACAGAACTCACATCAGGTTAACTTGGTGCCAACTGTTGCTGATTTCCAGTGAAAGGTTTTTTGTGGTTTTAGCACTATAAGTTCTACAGAAGTGCCAACAACAATTTATAGAAGAGATCCCTCCCTAAACATTGCTCCTTGTTTTGTGATGTAAACACACAGGCGTTGCTTTCTTTATATTGTGGAATGTCATTTAGACCCTCTACCAAGATGGCTGCCAACTGCTACCAACTGCTCTTTACTGGCTGCTTCAAGTAATGACGATGTCCATTCTGGTGTTTCATCATCTCTCTTGGTCATACCTTAAAGATAAGATAATCCTTTAATAGTCCTATGACGGGGAGTCAAGTTTGGAGTTAGCCTATGCAGTTATGCTAACCTGTAGTATTAGCATATGTTAGCACCAGCACTGAAAAAAAAAAAAAAAAAACACCTTGAAAGAGAGTTCAATCAACACTTTAATTATTAATCAACAACTCCAACAGCATGAAAGATTTAATACTACATTTTTTTTTAAATTGCACTTTAACAGATAATATTAACTCCAAAATTCTTGCCTCAGATCTTAACAGTTTAGTCGGTGAATCCAAGCAACAACATTGTGCCAAGTGATGCCTCATATCGGCAGATGAAACATTGTATAATCTACCTCATTGTAATTATTTATTTTTTGATTGTGTTTGCATGACCTCTTACCTCGCCCATCTGCCAGACAGCGATTGTAACCCACCGGGCTGAAATACTCAAATATAAACACAGCGACGGCCGACACGATCAGCAGCATCACAAACATCATCACCCAGACGTCAGCGCTGAAGGGCTCTGAGAGAGAGAGAGGAAAAATGATTTTATTATAGGGCAGAGCTTATGTGCTGAATGTCTTGTTTCTGTGGACAAACATAAAATACAGTAACATGATAACTCAAAAATAGACACTTCAGTATAGTTTTGTGGTATGGTAGGTAAGGCACAGATGAAAGGTGCACTATCCCCAGTTTTTTACAGCCACAGAAGCCTCTAACGCCTTAAAGTTCTTTGGGAGTCTTGATGGCTTCCCTCACTTGTCTAATTCTTGTCGCTCAATTTTTGGGCAACTACAGTATCTATTCCAGACAAACAGCATAGAGTACCATACAGTTTGTATTTCTCTGACTTGTTAAAAGAAAACTAGTTACAAAAGTGATAATTTGCATGTACAATAATCCTTACATTTCATTTGCCTACATACTTATTGCCTGTGACAATGAAGGGATGTGTAGTAAAATGGCTGTAATTCCTGTATGGCTAATCCAACATTTTTGTTAAACCGTTAGATTTAAAACTCAACAGCTACATCTGTGGTCCCCAAAGTGTGGGTCACAACCCCCCAGTGGGCCGCAAGAGGTCATTAAAAATAAATAAGAGTCCATCTGCATATGTATTGTAGTTGATGTGAGATCAAGTAATGCCAAAAGTTTGGTCCCTCCAAGCTCCCCTGAGATTTAGATTTCTTTAGTGTGGCTAGACTAATTCTTGACATTTTGTTTTTCCCATAGACTTATGTAATAACACAGTCTCATGATTTAAACCATGTAATTGCTGGTTAAATTGGAATGAGAGATTAGGAATTTATTTTTGGTACTACTATCATTTTGATAGTTGCCATTTTTCCCATAATAGATCATTTAGATTCATCCACAGCAACAAATCATTCGTGATTCTTTTGAGTATTGGGTTGGAATTTACATTAGTTAGCTCAGAAATGTGTGCAGTTATTCATCCCCGAATATGTGACATTTCCAATCTTTGATATTAATTTTTGTTAATAAATTTACAAATTATTATTATTATTATTATTATTATTATTATTATTATTATTATTAGTGGTAGTGGTAGCATTTTTTAAAAATGGAATCAGAAGTGATAAAACAGGCATGGGATGTAAATTATGTGTCATTCTTCATTTAACTGACAGTTCATGTAATACATGTACAGAAATACTTCACTTTTTCATCTTTAGTCTTAAGTGTTCAACAAAATTGTGATTAAACGTTTATGTGGGCTGCATAAAACTTTCAGATTCCAAAGCTGGCCCCTACATTCTTAAGTTTGGGAATGGCTAGTCAACACAACAAGTGCATATTGATTATTCCATTTTATCTCCATTGTGATGGTGTAGAGAGGCAAAATGACAAAGATTGTCCAAATTCTTATGGGTCTGACTGTGTAAGATAAGTAGTTTGTCCTATATGACCCAGATAGATGAATGGTAAGACAAAGGTAGGAGTGTAGTCGTTTCCAAAATCTTCTATTTCTGTTCTGTAAATGGGGATGTTAATGGTTTCCCCTGTTGTATTGTAGGTGGGCACTCTCCAAGTGGAGCTTCTTGTTTGGGTTGGTGTTAATGTTGACAATTACAAGTTCCAAACAGAACATGCAAGAAAGTCAAGTGTCAATAGGCACATAATTATTGAAATGAGCAAATTTTCCACCGCTTGTACGAGACTGGTTTGCACTTACAGTCGTAATGTTTTATTGATTTGTACTATTGGCCACTGGGACTGAACATGACATAAAAATAGGGTTTATTTTTCTTTTAACATGTTTTTAATAATACTCAGATTTATATTGCATTAAGGGCAACATATTTTCAGCTACACCCACAAGTCTGTGTAAAAAAAGACACTGGTCTCTGCTGCCTAATTAATGTCCTTAAGCATGGACATTAGCACTAATGAAACGCAAAGACAAATGGGAAGAATCCCCCAAGTGATCCTCTTAATATCTATCTGAAAACCTGCAAATAAGCATCAGATCTCTGAACTGAGTTTAATAGAGGTACTAAAATTGAATTTTCACAATATGATTGTTACATTTTTTTTTTTTTTGTTCAACAAAGCAAATAGACATTTTCTTCATTTAAAATGGAAAAATATACAGCCTGTTGTAATCAGGAAAGCAACAAATGTCTCTGTCACCCTTGAGCATCATTTTGTTTCAGTGTGCGAGGCACAACAGTGGGTAGGTCAGGTCAGTTCAGATGCTTGTACATTGCTGCATCCACCACAACATGGAAGTGCCTTGGGTCTTGGATGGCAACCATCCAGGCAGACAACTGGTTTATCCCTACTTATTGCAAACAACCATCCATCTGCTGCAGCCATGTGAACCATGGGTGTCCCATTGGTCTTCTTCAGGTGCTGCGGTGCTCAGCAGTGAAGCACTCAAGCACCTACATGCTGGATCAAGCCCAGAGACATGCGACACATGGCTGACACGTTATAGCTGATGTTCCCTCACAGTGCAAGTGATACTGTCATCTGAATCTCCTCAGTCTAACCATTTGTAATAAAAGTCATCCCAGCATTATTCAAGAATCCTCAGGAGACCTAGTTAGAGAGACCTCCTAGTTGTCACCTTAGGTTCTTAGTTACCGTCCAAGTCTCATAGCCACACAATAAGACAGGAAGCACCAGGACCCTAAAGGCTTGGATCTTCATTCTCCAGCAAAGACATCGGTATCACCAACGCCTCAGTCTAGCAACCTCTATAAGCTCTTCCCAGGCATCTCTCGATCTCAGAGAAAGAGGACATGAGTGCCACTAGTAAGACAGGTGAATGTCTCTGCAGGTTTGACATACAGATGGATATCTGATGGCTCCATCCAGGAAGTCATTGAAAGTGTGGATCTTATCTTGTTCCAGGACAATGGCAAAGCCAGACACTCCGATTCTTCACTTAGCTTCTCAAGTGCTCTAATCAGGTTAATTCTTAATTGTGCAAAGATCACAGCATTGCCCGCGAAGTCAAGGTCAGTAAACCTTACCTCACTATAGTGCCCATACTTGTGATTGTGACAAGTGACACTTGGGGATTTGACTGAAATTCTATTTGCGAGCACATCACTATCCCGGTGGAGTGGCACTTTTCCACGTCTAAGAGCTCTGACTAAGCTCCACTACAGGATGCCTCTAAGTGAGAATGTGTTTGACATAAAATGCAGATTTTATTTTAAATTATGCAGTGTAATTTAGCTTCCATCAATGAATTCCTTTCTATCAGCATGAAACACCAGAGGCCATCTACAGACAGACCATTAACCACCCACGTCTCTTTGGAATCACAATGACTAAACACTGACCTACAACCTCCTTTTTGAACTCATATTCTTCAGTGCATCGATTTAACTACACACATTCATCAGCTACTAAAATCCCAGTCAGTCAGAAGCAAACACAGGTGAAACTATAATTATTTTCTTTAAGTCATTTCCAGCATTTGAGCTCCAGTGTTATGTCTCAAACCAAATTTTCCCCCCTTTTATTTTTAATTCAAAGTAGGGAGCTACTGCAGCCCCTTTTCCTTAGAGATCAATTGGAACTTTACTTAAAATTCTGAAGAAAAAAAAATCATCATCAACATCATCAGAACTGCTAAACTGCATGAAATTACACTATGTAACAAATTTTTATTTTTGTTTTGTTCCTGGGTACACAGTGTGTTTTCCCAACCTGTTATGCCTTAAATAAATAGAAAATAGCTGTTATTCCACAGAAACTTTGCTTCTGTGATCAGGACAGTGATATTTTGAAATTTGTCTGTTTTCAAGAATATTCTCGATTCGCCTTCACTACTACTGAGTAGTCTTCTAGAATATTCTTTAACTGCTAGAACTGTCCAGAATTTTCTAGAAGTTTCCAGAATTATCTAGAAATTTCAAGAAACTTTTAGAACTTTCTAGAACGTAAAAAAAATAAAAATAAAATCAAAGTTTGTGCTGAATGTAGTAATTTTTCCATAGACTTTAGACATAAGCAGTTGAAATATAACACTTAGAAGCCAGGAACAAAAATTGTGTTACATAGTGTTATCTGAACTGAATACATAATCTGCATCTAATGATTTTTGCATCTGCCACAAAAACTGATTGTGAAGTTTCACAATTTTTCAAAAGCCAACTGATCAGGGGATGCAATGACTGTCTAACAAACATGCAACGGGAGTAAACAGTGTGAACCCAAGATATTTCATGTTTTGTGTGGTCTGCTTATTTCATTTGTTAATATACATCTATTCCACCATTTAAGGCCTACGACACATTCTAAATTTAGTAATGAGTAGGGATGCACTGATCCCGATACCAGTATCGGGTATCAGCCCAATCTCATATTCATTTACTTGTACTTGTAATCATAAGACGTCTCTGATACTCACTGATCCCGATACCAGTATCGGGTATCAGCCCAATCTCATATTCATTTACTTGTACTTGTAATCATAAGACGTCTCTGATACTACATCACCCGATATCCATTTACAGCAGCGTGATGTCAACCTCTTAATGTGGGATTTTCGCGCACACGCTCCATAATGTCTGGACTATAAACCGTTACTTTTTTTTAAACGTTTTGAACACTGCAGCTTAAACAATGATGCGGCTAATTTATGGATTTTTACAGGCTTTCACATAATTTACTCTTAAGTCGAAATATGTCTGCCAATGCTGTCCATTGATTGGTTGAAAGCTGCAGTTCATCATGCGGAGTAACACACAGAGTAAATAATAAACTCTTACCTGTTTCAGTGGAATTCATCATCCTATGATCCTGAAGAAAAATACTTCACACAAAGCCTCCTGAGTTTGGAACACAACATCTGAAATTCCTTGTTGTGGCTGAAAAAAGCTCCTCCGTGACTTTAGCACTTTGCGCCAGTTCCTCCATCAGAACTCAGATCACAAGTTCAGCGGCGAGATTGTCCATCAGGTTGGCGAGTTTCAGCCCCTGGTGTGGGTGTCCAGGCCGATGGGAGACCGGCTTGGTCCACTACAGGTGTAATCTGTTTAATCTGAATGTCTGTGGCGCTACATTTGGACCCTCCACTTGCCTCCACGAGCTGCAATTTGCGCCAGAAGTTGAGCCACCGCTCCTCGTTAATGGCCCAGTTACCACAGGCAACGAGCTATTTTGTCTGAACGCGAGGAAATTATCCCATGATCCACAAAGAAAAAAAAAAAAGTCAAAATTACTCAGTTTTGCCTCCGTGTGTTGCGGAGATGTCGTGCGACACAATGTTCCACCTTTGGGGAAAAAACATTTACGGTTTGTATTTGTGTATGTTACCTGTACCAAACTTGTTTTAAAACTCGAGGGGGCAGATCTTTTAAAGCTGTGGCACCTCGCCTCTGGAATGAGCTTCCCTGTTCCCTTCGCTCACTGGATTCTGCGGATGTTTTTAGACAGCAACTAAAGACACATTTTTTTAAACTGGCATTTTAGTTTCAATTATTTTATTGTTTTATATTTGTATGTGTTGTTTTTATTGTCTATTTATATCGTGTGAAGCACTTTGTGACCTTGGTCTGTGAAAAGTGCTATATAAATAAAGCTTACTTACTTACTTACTGTATTTAATTAAAAGTTAAAAAAATTTGTGGAGAGTGAAAGGCTGTTTAGCTCAGTGTCACACACTGTAGATAAAAACAGAAAAAAGTGGTATCAGTGCATCCCTAGTTATGAGCTTTAAATTTGTTTTAATAATGACATTATTTCAAACAGTATCAACTGGTGTCTGTAATCATGTAAAGATGCATCCAGGAGAGGTTGAGTCTTTGAGGAGCAAATATGAGCAGAGGCTTTCATTTGACAACAAATGCATGAAAAAAAGTGTTCATTCATTTTAAAACAATGTTCCTTTAAAGAAAATTTGAATGTGATTTGTATATTTGTCCATCTACAGTGCATAATATCATTAAACAATTAAGGAAATCTGGAGTAAATTCATTGTATCAAGAGCAACTCTAAACTGAACACCCATGATCTGCAATCCCTCATATCAATAGCTGATATAACCAAATAGGCAAGAAATTACTTTGGGAAACCTTTGTCGAGCGAGATAATATGAATTTACATTCACAAATGTCAATTAAATCATTATTGTACAAAAAAAGAAGCATTACATTAACCTTTCCAGAAGCTGTGTTGACATCAGTAAGGCTCCAAAGTATCTGGGTTGCACCATCACACAGTGGAAATGTATATTGTGGTCAGACAAATATTTTTTGGAAGAAGCGGATACTATGTAGTCCAGACCAAAAGGAACATCCAGGCTATTATCAGCAACAAGTCCAATGCCTAGGGTCTGTCATGGTATGGGGTTGTTTCAACGCCTTTGGCCAAGGTAATTTACACTTCTGTGATAGTTAATGCAGTAAAATCCATTGAGATTTTAGAGCAACATATGTTGCCTTCAAGATAATATATTTTCATGCATTTTTGAATAAGAGAGTGCAAACCACATTCTGCCCATGTTACCAAGGGATGATTGTGGAAGAAGTAGGAATGGGTAGCGGAATGTACCGCCTGCATTCCTGACCAGTCTTCAATAGAGAGAGGGTGGAGAATTTTGGAACGAAAAATGCAATAGTGACAACCCTGAACTGTTACACATCTTAAGATGTGTTTTCAGGAAGAAAATATCAGCTGAAAGGCTACATTGCTTGATGTCCTCAATGCCAAAATGTCTTCAGTGTTGTGAGAAGAAAGGTAACATTAAAAAGTGATAAATGCTTTAGCATCCCAACTTTTTATTTATTTATATATTATAATGTGCTGCAGCCCTTAAATATAGAAGCAGATGTATATTAACAAATGACATAAAGTTGACCACACAAAACATGGAATATCTTGGGTTCGTACTTTCTGCAGTGAAACAGAAGTCAAAGTAAATGTAAGAATCACTGTCTTTTTTTCATATTGCCTCAAGTTTTTATGATTTGAGATTGTAATCTAATGTTTGCGATAGCAATGATTTTAACGACACCAATGATGTTACTGTATTATTAAAGTTAATAATAACAATGATTAAGATCTCAACAATATAATAATGCATACCACTAGTACTACAACTATTACTAATAATAATAATATGTAGCAAGCAGTAATAATGGCAAAAACAATAATAACGGCAATAACAATCAAAACTAATACTAATAATTATAATAATAACAAAAACAACAACAGCACCAAAAATAACAGTAACAATAATGCTAATAATAATAATAATAATAATGTATACGCAAAAGGCATCAGCTGCCTTTCTCCTCACCCAGAAATGCAGACGGGGAGACTGTTCCGTTGCTACGGGAGACCATGACACTGATGCCCGTCTCGATGAACGGCACAGAGAAGTCGATGACCTCTGACCTCTCCTCGTTGATGGTGAGTGAACCCACTGCCATGTGAGCATTCTTTACCACCACCTGACACACAGAGGGAGAGAAAGCAGTGAGCTGACTGAAAGCTCGGTGGGCATCTCGTGTTCCATATTCCAAAGACTGTCCAGAGAAACAAGACTGGTCAAAGAAACAGGACAGCAAAATTTATTTAGCCAAATCAAAATGAAAGAGCTTTTACAGGGAGAATGAAAACAGGAGAAACGGGGGTCACTGCCCAACCCTCCAACCCCTATGAGTTTCTACAGAGCTATTTAGCTGCATTTGGCAATGTGTTAAAACACAGACAATCATGTTAACAAGGAATATGACAATTCTACAGACTGCTCTGCCTCATCTGCATCTGTTCTATGATTTACCTCTTTCAGGCACTGCTGCCGCATACTTTCGCACAGTGGAATTAAAATAACTCATGTGAAATTAAAATAACTTATTTACACTCATGTGTTGTGTTCATACTTGAATTTACTACCAACTGTAGGTATAAAGTCAAATATTACAGACCAGAGACATTTGTAGCACATTTAAATGTGCCTAAAACCTAATAATGATAAGTTAGAAAAGATAAACTATTTATAAGTTTGATTTATAAGAAATTAAATTGCATTTAAAGATTTGTCGTCTTTTTTTTGGTATTTTTTTGATCTCCAAAATGATGTATGTAACTTGATTATTGGTAACTTCTTTCATAATGCAGAAAAAGAATCTCTTGTTAAATAGATATGAATTTCTGGAAATTTTTGCACCCTTACATGGTAACACATCCTGGGGTATTGATTTTGGTCCTGTGTGTTAACACAATATGTCAAAGACTTCTGAATGCATTTGGAACAAACTTGGTGAAATGATTGAGGGTCAGGTAAGAGCAAAATGATTTGATTTTGATACAAATTGGCAAAAACTCAAAGTAGCAGACTACAAACTCAAAATTTGTGCCCAATGCTTTTTTTTCTTAATCAGGAACATTTAGAATGGCTCTTCCAAGGAATTGGTTGAAGATAAGTGTTTTTACAAATAAGCAGTAATATGAAGTCATGTATGATCTTTGTGTTGGTCATATGATATATTACACTGGGTGACTTTGAAAGGTCAAATGTTAGAACTTCTTAAACAGTTTTGGGTCAATATGGATGAAATGTGTTGAAGGTCTTGTGTTTGTCAAGGAATAAGTGGTTCGGTATTGGACAACTGCTCCAATGTCAAGGCCATACTGAACCAAATATGGTCTCACTGAATGACAAAGAACAAACCTGCATGATTAAGCATCAAACATGTAAGGGAAAGGAAAACCTAATTTAACAAGTGTCCCTTCTTAAATTTGACTTTCTGTTGACCAATCAATGATACCCCCCACCTCCGATCTGTTGTCACACTTTTATCAAAATTCCAGGGTTTCTAAAATTAATGCATGATATTGCATCATAAAAGCAACTCATATCTTATTGAAAAATTCAAAAATAGTGTTCAAAATTTATTTGAGGCTAGAGGTTCCTTATAAAATGGTGTGATCATGGAAGATTTGTTCTCCAAAATTTCAACAAGAAATCCAATTTTAATCTGCAGGTTGGCAAGAAATGTGAAGCCACTCACACTTTCAAAACAGTCGAATCCTTCATATGATCGCTTGAATTACATGACATCACAGAAACTCAGACCAAAATTCTGTTTCATTGCATTTTAAGGACATGTATAAAACTGTACATTAGTGTGTCCATTCCTGCATGTTTCATGAGTGGCCTTCTAATTCCAAAGCATTTCATATGATCTTACACGTCTGAACTGGTCTGAGCTTGCAACATAACAAAGATGCTTGATCTGCTGTAGTAAATTAAGCTGGACATCACATAGATTTCAGAAGGTCACATTATGTTGTCTAACAGGTTGTGTGCAGGAGACAAGAGGCTTTCCCTGAGGCTGCTTTCTTTTTCTTTCTCCATATCTGATTGTGTGATTAGGATGCCTGTCGTCATCCTGCTGAGGTTTGGCAGAACAGATTACAGCTGCACCTCAGGCTAGGTTGTGGGGAACAAGTGAAAGAAACAAAGACAGAAACATTAAGGACAGTATAATTAACCCCACAACAGCAGCTGGTAGTGAATAATACCATCCCAGACACTAAAAAAACACCACACAGTCACATTAGCTGCAATTCTGAGCTGAAAATTAGCGTCACTTCTATTCATACTGTATATAAGAAGGTGATTAGATGGATAATGTTGGGTGACTAACTGTAGTCGACTAAGTAAGTTTAGTACACTAAACGATTAGATTGCTTTACACTCTAAACGCTGCATTTAGTTATGTCCACTTGCTACCTCTCTTTAACATAAAGAGCTCTTACAAGTTTTGGATGTTGAACTCAACTTTACAACTCAACTGAACAACTGAAAACTTGTAAGAGTTTTTTTTATGTTAAATGTCTACTCCGTACATGCGGAGTATCTGGTTGCACCAGACACTGACTGTGTAAATTTAAGAGTTAAAATCTTCAAATTCGCAACTGAAATCCCTAAATTTAAGTGAGAGATGAATCACTACACAAAACATTGTTCAGAAAAAGAGTAAAGGGGATGAGTTGGAGTTCAAACATTCAAATGGTAAATGGCCATCTAAGTGGCAAATCGCTGGTTTTAGCTGATGCCATGTAAGCACTGTGACAAGGGAAAAAATTGGACCTGTCATATACAATAACAGACCCAACATCACGAAGGGTTTTTGCTTGGAACAAGAAAACTTCAAAATATTTGGAGTCCACCGACTTTGTTAGTCACTGTGTCGGGTTGTATAGGGTTGTATTTTGGTACTACTGTGTTTTGCCAGCTGTGACATGTATGATCAGCCGATGTGCCAACAGATCAGTATGTAATGGCCCAAACTACAACAGTGGATATTTTTAACCTAACAGTGTCAAGCTGCTGCTTCTTTCTGCAGTCAGGCTAGACCACTCAGAGCTACAGCCACCGCTTCTATGCCTCAATTTAATGTGTTATAGAAGAAGAAAGAAAAATGTCTTCACCTCTCCGACCATGCCATTCCATGTCCCGTTAACCTTCTTCCCGTGTTTGCCGTTTGTGACCAGGTAGAGGTCATACGTGAACTTGACCATCTTGGCAATCTTCTTCAGGATGTCAATGCAGAAGCCTTTGCAGCAGCGCTTGATGTAAATCCCTGAATCTCCCGTCTGATTTCTGGTGGACAGTGAAGATGGAAAACAAAGAGGAAAAGTGTGGGATTAAGTAAGTGTAAAACTACGCAGGAAATTTTGCAGAGTAAATTATACTCTCAAAGAGTATTTGTTCTCACTCATTGTTAAGAGCCTTTTCACACATAGTGCGAAGTTTGGACGAAGTGCACACTTAGTACGCATGATGCGAGAATCGTGTGCAAACAGTGTAATGTTGTCCCTGTCGTCAACACCTCGCACACCTGTTGCTACAACTATTTGTGCACACAACTGCCTGAAAGACAGTGTCCCATCGCACCCTCTTGTCGCAGGTGTCGGCCAAATTTCAGGTGACACGCATGAACATCTAACACCGCTCGCATGGCACTTAGAAAATGTGTGGCCAGTCGCACTCTTGGCAGGACAACAGACTGCAGACAATCACTGTCCTACTGCTGTGAAATTTGTCTAAGTTTCCCATGAGTGTGAGTTTGCAAACACACACACAGACACATGGGTGTCTACGCTCCACTCACGGGAGGCATGGCTTCTGACAGAAGCAGCTGTGGTGAGCTGTCATTCTGGACATTCCAGCTACGCAACACCTACTATGTTTGGACAGACATGACAGACACTGTGAGGCGCATGTGTCTGATTGCTGTATTTACGTGGACATAAATAAAAAATAAATACAAAATAAATAAAATAAATAAATAAAAACATATATTGCCGTGGTGGCGACAAGCTGCAGCAAGCGAGCGCATGTACGGAGTAGACACTGACAGCCCCCCAGGTTGAAACAGACCGTCAGATCAGAACACGCAGCGGGTGATCTGACTCGCACACATGACACTGTTCACATGACACGGTGTCTGTGCTGTGGCACACCATCCACAAGACACACGTGTCAGGCAGAACATGCGCGTGGCCGACTGGACGCACCTGACCAGTAGATGTGTACATGAACAGAGCACACTGCTTCTCATTCATGTCATTTCATGACTGTATGTCAGTGACCATGGGTCATCACCAGAGCAACAGACAGATCATATTTGTATTGATTGCTTGATAAATGCAGTGTTTTTATATGGCGTGGGATTTTAATATTTTTTTGTAATACTTCCATGAATCAGAGGTTTTGAAAGGCGCGAGTTTGCATCCTGGGTGGTGTGTGCGTGTTTTTTTTATTATTCCACATAAGCGACGTGATGTGGTCCCACAGGTACTGGCTGGTTTTTATTTTTTTATTTATTCCACATAAGCAGGGCGATGTGGTTCCACACGTACCAGCTTGTTTTTATTTCTTCTACATAAGCAGCGCATGTGGTGCACCTGGCACTGTTCCTGCTCGATGGACACCGCCGTGTGAGTGAACTCTCGCACCGGGTTCATGCACGCCTGCCCGTCGGCGCGATACTTTGTGCGCGATGTTTTGTGCGCTAATTTTGAATTGTTTTGTGCTGTTTCGCCAGTTCAGTCCAAACGCTGTCCAAACTTCGCATTATGTGTAAAGGAGCCTTAATTAAAGTCTCTTATAGTGTTAAATCAAGCCTATCCCAGCATAAATGAGCTCTATGATCCACTTGGAGTTGTACTGTGAACAGGAGCCAATTTTGTATTCCAAAGGAGCCAGTTTTACACTAATAATGAGCGCTGATTTTACATTGAGACAGGGCAGACTTAAAACGCCGCCACTGAGCTGATTTTGCACTCTGAAGGTGCTGATTTCACACTACAACTAGATCAGATTTAACAATCTCAATGAACTGAATTAACACCTTGACTGAGCAGATTTTACACTGTGACATTATAGCAGGAGCTGATTTTACTCTAAGCAGATTTAACACTACAGTGGAGCACATTTTACACAGTGTAGCCAATTTTACACTCTGTTGGAGCCGATTTAACACTGCATTATGATGGAGCCAAATTAATACTGCAACTGAGCAGATTTAACATTGCAACTGAGCTGACTTTACACTCTAACAGAGCCAATTCTACATTACGACAGAGCCGATTTTACACCAACATGGAAATGATTTTACACTGCGGTTTTGCAAATTTTACACTGTAACAGAAAAGATTTTACAGTGCAATAGAGCTGACTTAACACTACATTTGGAGCCAATTAACACTATATTTGGAGCTGATTTTACACTACAACATGAGCTGATTTAATACTGCGACTGAGCCAATTTTATACTACGACAGGCCTGATTATGCACTAGCACAGAGCAGATTTTACATTGGGATTTAGATAACTTTACACTGCAATACAGTCAATTTTGCACTGTGATAGAGACACTTTTACACTGTGACTGATCCAATTTTTGTCTGCGATTGACCAGATTTTACACTACAACAGAGCCAACGTAACACCACGATACAGACAATTTAACACAATGATGGTGCTGATTTAACATTAGGATAAAGCTGGCTTAATGCAATTTGGAACTGGGTCTAAATTTTGCAGAATAAAATTTACTCTACACTGTTTCAAGATAAAGGAGTGTAAGAGAGGAGTGAAACAGAAGTAGAAAACAAAAACACGAAAAATAAGCACAGATAATGTGGAAGTTTCCATTCCAGGCAACAACTCAGCCAGGTAATTTCACCGATCAGCATACATTAGGAAAAAGATAATGTGAATTCATGTCGGCTCAAAGAAATATTACATCAGTAGAAAGAGAATGCATGCACCACTGACAATAAAAAAATAATATTTAAATACAGCAACATTTCAAGTGTTGCATGCAGCCAGCAGTCACTTAATATAAAGACAACTCAAAACCTTTTATTGGGATTCATATTGTCAGCACAAAGTATAGTTATTTATTTTCTTGTTTTAGAAAACATCCATCCATGTTATCCTGTAAATAAAGCATGAATGCACACTGAGCCATAATCTGCACCAAACTGTGAGTCAACGGATAATGAGGCAAGTTGGCTCACAGCAAATACAGATGCAGGTGCACACCAGATGTGGGGAAACATCACAAAGGCACATTTTACAGCTGTGCGAGGACGTTGGCAGTGCCAGGCCAAAGGCAGAACAAGTGTTTGATATCCACACAGGAGCATGTTGACATCCGTGTGTGGATGATTGCGAAACTGGCCATTCAACTTGTGCGGAAATGCGCACATCATAACACACTATGAATGCACAGATTATACATCTGGTGCACAGACTATGTGCATATAATTCTGATTTTCAGCAAACAAAGGCTTTAGGTCTTGTGTCTACATGAGGTTTTGCGCATCTGGCCAGCACCTCAGCATAGTCACACTGCTGATCGCTGACGTGCTGCACAATTGAAGATGTCTTGGAAAAAAATGTGAAAACAAAATAAATAAAATGAAGAGAAGTCATCACTAAAAGAAAGAACAGGGTGAAGAATCAGTCAATTAAAAAAAAAAATTCAGACACCCTCAGAAGATTTTAGACACGCCAGTGATCGAAAAGAACTTCACTGAAAGACAATTTGTTATCACACTCAGAGGAGAAGTGGAAAGTAGCAGCGTCAGGGTGACGAGCCAGAGAAGGAAGGAAACCAGCAAGGGAATAAGATCTAATCAAGTGACGGATGAAGGTACTTTGCAGAGTTAAATTAACACTGCACAAAGGTGCCAAATCACCCCATTGTCATGTTAAAAGAACTTTATCAGTGTTAAATCAAAATAATCAACACTCAGAATTACACTGAACAAAAACATAAACGCAACATGTTTGTTTTTGCTCCCATTTTTCATGAGCTGAACTCAAAGAGCTAAAACATTTTCTTTGAAATATTGTTCACAAATCTGTCTAAATCTGTGTTAGTGAGCACTTCTCTTTTGACGAGATAATCCATCCCACCTTACAGGTGTGGCATATCAAGATGCTGATTAGACACCATGATTATTGCACAGGTGTGCCTAAGGCCAGTGGTGGGCACAGTTCTGCTACTCTGCTAACCGCTAATTAGCGAAGCTAACTTTTTTGTTAGCAGATTAGCTTTTCAGCTAATTTTGAAAACCATCAGCAGACCAACTAGCTTCTGCTAGATTTAGTTCTCCGCTAACATTTTTTTGCTGGCATAGTGACTAAAAGCTAACAGGGAAAAAAAAAAAAAAATTGTAAACCCTAAAGTCATACATATTAGTTCCAGTCTGTTGCGTGTTCTGCAACAGACAGATTGCTGTTAGCTTAGTCCTCCCCCAGCGAAAGAGGCGGGCCGGCTGTCAGCTGCTATTATGAAAAAAAGTGTCATTTACTTTCCACATGCAATGACACAGCCAGTGGGCAGGAGATATGAAACGCAAAGCACTTTTCACTCATGGTTTCACTCAAACAACTAATTCTGGACAGTTTATCGACATTAATGTAACTGTCATTTTTGCAAAGTGAAAATGTCAATTACTTTAAAATATCTTTTAAAGTAATGCGCTAATTCTCAAGATTTGAGTGTTAACAGACATCCACGCCAAAATGGATTATGGGAAAAATTAGTCTCTTTCAATCACCCCCCCTCCCATCAAAATGCATAGAACACTGCCATATACTGGATGGGAGTGTGAATAGTGACCAATGTTGGCTGCTCTTCATTGTGAATTACACTTCACAAACAGAATTTTCAGTTTAGCAAATGCCTTTTGTTTTTACAAATGACATATTTACAAATACACATTTATTTGTAAAAAAACAAACAAAAAAAGAAAAAAAACACTACAGTAATGTATTGGTTTTTACAATTAAATAAACCAACCAGTGAAGACGACTGATTTTTCCCATAATGCCTTTTGGCACGTGTGCGTGTTAATGCTCAAACCTTCAGAATTAAAAGAAATGTGCTATATTTTTACTTTATAAAAAAAGCAGCAGGCAGTGTGCATAAAGACAGAAGCTCTAGCTCATTGTTCGTTTGTTGTTTGTGATCACTTTTGATTTTACTCAGAAGCCCTGGCAGTGCTTAAACTTGAAACTGGCTTATTAGTAACCAACACTGTACAGAGTCAGTACTAAAAGTTAGCGGTTAGCAGTTAGCTGTAACTTCAGCTAAATTTTTTAGCAGTTCATCGGTTTAGCATTATAAAAGTAAATTTTTCAGTTAGGGGATTAGCGGCTATCAAAGCTAACTTTTTGGTTAGCTGTGCCCACCACTGCCTTAGGCTGGCCACAATAAAGCACAAAGAATATGCAGGTTTCCATTCCAGACAACAATTCAGCCAGGTAATCCTTTAAATCTTGTTTTGATTTTGTTCAGTATTGAGGTAAACTGTTGCATACTAAACTGTTTCAAAATATAGTGGGGCATGCTCTTTTTCTGCACTGCTTTTTAGAAATAAAGCAGGATTGATCTTGTTTAAAACATTGTAAACTGCCCTGAAACAAAAATAAAGACATTCAAAGTACTTTTAAGACGCAATAAAGGGATTTACATTACAAATTAATCTGTTTCCTTGAACTCTGCACTTTGTAATTGATTTCTATTTTGTCATTATATAACAAAAGTTCCTTAAAGCCCTCATTATGTACAAGAAATTATTTAAATAATATGGAATAATCCAGCTGCATTGAACATGTGATATCAATGACGTAATATTAATAAAACAAACATTGGTGTTCTAATTCTTAGTGCCAGAGTTCTTACATGAGTTTGAGCTGCTTGCGGCATGGCACTGTGTTCCTCATGCAGGTTCCACTGAGCGGGTCCACGTCCTCCACGATGACAAAAGGCGCCTCCTCCAGAGTCACAATGGACAGGTGGTCATCCCGTTCCTCGGCTGTGGGGTACAACTCGAAGCGCGGCCACACGTGGTACCTCATTGTCAGAGAGCCTCTCTCCCACTTACCCACCTGCAGGAGGGAGCGGTGTGTGTGATACGCAAGCCACTGTGTGTGAAACACTTTTAGGGAAAATCAAACAGTGACAAACACAGCACAGGAGAGCAAATGCAAAAGATCTTCACCCTGTCCCACTGCCTGTCCTTGTCCAGAAGAATGATGACCAGCTTGGGATGCATCTGGTGGCCCTCTTCACTGAAGGACAGGTTCCGACCTTCAAAGGTCACATTCATCACGTACCTGATAAGCGTAAAGAAACATTTAAGTTCTATGTCAACCGATGTCACCTTTAAACCTCATATGTTCTCTATAGATCAACATTTAAATGTAAAATATCCATTTCAGTGCTTTTGCAAAAACCTTAAGGTGTGCAGAGTGAGAAGAGTGTCACATCCTTAGTTCATATATTTTAAACGTGAATTATTTGTCCACAAAGCAAGAAGATGTAATTGTTGTGAAACTGATTTGTTGAACCTCTGAAGCAATTGCTTCAGGTGATATTCTTAAAAATTTCCAAGTCAAACAAATGTTTCAGTTGCTTCCATAAAGTGAAACACATTTTGAAACAGCAAATCATATATATTCTGGAGCATTAGAGTTAGGTTTTTAAAAGCATTTGAAGTACTGAATCATTTTGATGCCATTGTTTTGTTTTGTGATTTCTGGCGTTTTGAAACAGTGAATTGTTTTCCGAAATTGGTGATTTGGCTATTTTAATTTTGTTTTTTGTTTGTTTTTAATCAGTCTCTGAAGCACACATTTCATTCAGTGTTTTGAAACAGTGAATCATTTCCTGATGTCTGGGATTGTTTATTTTTATGTTTTTAATCAGTATCTGAAGCACGCATTTCATTCAGTGTTTTGAAACAGTGAATCATTTCCTGATGTCTGCAATTGTTTATTTTTATGTTTTTAATCAGTATCTGAAGCACACATTTCATTCAGTGTTTTGAAACAGTGAATTATTTTCTTTAGTCATCAATTCATTCCAGATGTAATGTTCCCAAAAGTAAATCATTTTACTGAAGGTGAACAAAGCTGAAGATGTGATTTTTCTGTGGGAGTGATGAGGATGGACAAGATCAGGAATGAACATATCAGAGGGACAGCATAGGTAGGACACTTTAGAGAAAAGCGCAGAGAGGTGAGCCTGAGATAGTTTGGACATGTGCAGAGGAGGGTATATAGGGAGAAGGATGCTGAGGATGGAACCACTGGCAAGGAGGAGAAGAGGGAGGCCAAACAGGAGGTTTATGGATGTGTTGAGGGAGGACATGCAGGTAGTTGGTGTGACAGGGGAAGATACAGAGGACAGGATGAGATGGAAACAGATGATCTGCTGTGATGACCCTAACGGTAACAGCGACAAGAAGTATACAGTTTTGAAGTTGGGAATCATTTTGAAGCAATTGCTTTGTTTAGTGTTTCCAACAGTTTGAAACAGTGAATTATTTCCTGAAGCAGTTCATTGGTTAGTCTTCCAAACAGTTTCCATCATTTCACTATCATTTCTATCTTTTCATGGAGGACAAACTCAGAATTGGGCTGAGCCTCTGAAACCTAGCGTACAATGCCACAAGGACTTCATGAATCATGATGAGCCTTGCTACTTTCGATCATACCATGCTGAGGTCTTGCACAAGTTCAATAATGGCCTCAGTAATGCAGGTTATGTTAAGTATCATAATGCCACATCTATTTGCTAAAGTTTCTGAAAATGAGTCCACAGGTTTTTGAATAATCCTGATGACAAAAAGAAACCAACAAACAGGCAACAAACAAAACAAAAAACAAAAATTGCTGTCAGAGGTTAAAAACATTTGATTAAGGAAGTCTGCAAAGCAACAAGACTGGGTCTGCTTTGTGCTTCACATACGCAGCTTAAATGAGCAGCTTTTCTCACATTCTGGCAACAGGCCAGTGATAGATAATGACTGGTCATGATTGACTACCATCATTACATTTCTCATCTCGTCACATTCCTTTTGCCCATCCATCTCTGTCATTTGCTCTGCTGTTTTTGACTAGTTTGATCCCATGTCTCTTCCTCTTCCAAAGGAAATTGTTGGTCATATGAAGTCTTTAATCCCTCCTTGCGTATTTAAATCGATTTCTGAGATGAATGAACCAAAAATTAAAATAATTACAAACAGTCTCATTTCATGGTTGGTACCAGCATGCAGTAGTGTCACCACTGGTCACAAACAATCCATTATGGACAGGTACACACTCTCCGATGTTCGATCAATTTCCAACCTCCCATTGCATTCAAACATTTTGGAGAAAGGTGTACTATACAATTGCATTTTCTTTTTCTTTGGCATGAGTGACATTATTCAGGTGTTCCAGTGTGGTTTTATAACGCTTCACAGCACTACTTCATAGATTTTCCAATCGTGCTTTTAGCTGCATTTAACACAATCAACCTTAGTATCCTCATCTCATTCCTGGAGCACTGCTTTTGCAATAAAAATACATCTCAGGGAAGTTCTGGTCTTAATTTTTTTCATTAGTGTTGGGAACTCTGCAGCCTCCTCGGGGCCTCTCTATTGTGGAGACCCTCAGGGTTTTATTCTTGGCCCAGTTCTATTTTTCTTACACATGTTCCCCTAAGGGCTCTGCGATGGACTGGCAGGCTGTCCAGGATGTACCCTGTCTCTCATCCCGTTACCACTGGGATAGGCACCAACTCCTCCACAATCCTTAATTGGAATAAGTGGGTATAGAAAATGAATGAATGTAATGGGGCCATTCTTAGCAAATAGGCATTTTGTTTGATGATTACACAGATGAAAATTTAAATGTCTTTGAAATGGAAAAATATGAACTATTTAAACCCATGGTTGAACTGCTTCAAGGACATCAAACCTTGGGCATGATCTCTGTGTATTGTATGATCCAGCACATTGGTGCCTCAGTGTTGAGGACCCCGTTGACTGGAGACTGTCAAGGCGACACACAAGTACTACCTGCAGCAGATACATGGTTACTTTTGAGATGTGGTGAAAGGTGAAAATGGGGGCGGAGGGGGAGTCTCAGGATTTGACCTCATGATCTTTGGATGTCAGTGTCTTTGCATTTATGTCTCACAACAGAGAAAAAGTGGCCCAAAAAATGATTAGTTAGAAGACTACCCCATCCAAATGATAAGCATGTGTTATGTCTTCTCCAGATGATCAGCTATTTGATAACATGACTCACGTGTGTCACATGCACGGGGTACAGTGAATCGGGGCACAGTGACTCAGTCTAGAAAGTGATTTACTAAGCCCCAGTATCAAGTGGATGACAAATATCACTTGTTGAAGTTGATACATTTACTTTTCCATGAATTATTTCTATAATTTGTGTATATAAACAACTGTTTTCACATTTGAACAGAAATTATGACAGTTATAGTAGTTTCTAAAGGACTTATATCACTATATAAGACATTCACACATTACATAGCTGGTTTGCTGGATTATAGTTTGTATATGCATCAACATATATTTAATAATTTTGAAGAAATCTTTATAATTGTGTATTTTTCATTATATTCCAAGTTGATTAACTGTGACCCGTGAATTAGTGCCCGAGGCACAGTGAATCAAAAATTTTAAAATCAATTTTAAACACCTGTAAATTACACTTGGGGAGACATAAATAACACAGCATTATAAACAATAACTTAATCTATTAAATACACAATAGAATGACCTAAACCTATGCATAATGTGTTTATGCTGCCACAAAACAACATCTTTGATCCACTGTGCCCCATCTTACCCTACAGATTCTTTATTGTCATTGTAAGAAGTACAACGAAAGGTAAGGTGAAAGCCTTTCAGTGCAAATATAAGACTGAGTAAACCACATGCAGACTTGAAAGATCTTGGGAAGAAAATAAAATAAACATAATTTTAACAGAATGAAAAAGGTATGTTCAGAGTGCAAATATAAAAAAAGAAAAGTTATAAGTATGTAGTAGCATTAAAGAGATAACATTAAAAGACAGAGAGAGAGAAGTAAGAACAAAACTGTGGCTGTTTCAGTGTCAGTGGATATTGCACATAAAGAAATATTGCACTCAATTCAAACAACGGTCTTGTCTACTAAAGCAATCCTGCTCTTAAGTGATGTGTTGAATGTTGCAGAGCTGGAGGTAAAAACTTTAACGATGACCCAGTTTGAGTTTTGGTGTAATGCTCTCCACCTGATAAACTGAAGAACTGGAATAATAAAGAGAGCAAAAAGAAGGAGTAAAGGAGGCGAGCGTAGTAAGTGTGAAGACATATCAGCATAATGGCAGATAAACTGTAATCATCTCTCTCTCTCTTCCTCCACCACCTCCTTCCTCGTCCTGTTCTGTAGGCTGCCGTCACCATGGAGACGCTCTGCTTCTGAAACAATCCACCGGAGAAATAAATATCTCGTCTGAATGCAAGGAGGGAGGGGCGAATGTGCGCAGTGCTGCGTGCAGACTTTCTGAGGAGGTGACGGGCACGTTTGCATGGCCGCCATCTCCGACGAAGTTGATGGTGTGAAGGAAGAGACAATAAATCTATTCAGAAGTGAGTAAAACACAACAGATGAGCAACGAGTCTGAAGTGCCGCCAAGATTTTATCTCAAGTGCCTCCTACTAGAACATTCAGCGCTTCAATCTGTAAGGTCTTCAAATTGATATTTTTAATACCTCATGTGCGCTGAGGCGACCACACACTTTGAACAAGCCTCCATGAAATTCAGAAAGCTGCATGTTGCCAAACTCGTGCGCTAAAGTGCTGTAATGTGCATGTAACATGGGATTAGCCCCCGAAGAATAATCTCAGTTTGAATGGGGAACTGAGAAGATCCAGACAGGTTGGGGGGGATGAACAGGTCTAAGTGCACAACCTGTTGTAGGCTTGACACCTGAATGCACCACGTGACCAGGTTGGATGCCTCCATGCGTTTCCTGGCGTCACAGCGCACTGGCACGTGCGAGCAAAAACCGCAAACAAGTGAGGCTCTTAACACCCGTGTTGCCATGGCACCCTCAACCACAGCAATTTTCATGCAATCAGCTGCGTTGCCATGGGAACAGCAGTCTCAACCAAGAGCTAGTTGAGAGCGAGCAAGGAAGAGGAAGGTTTATCTGTCTGAACTTGAATGTTTGGCGACTTTTTCAAGCTGTCATGTCAGTCTCACGTCTGAACGCACCAAATGGCTTATCGACGGGATTTATTAAAGAGCACGTGAAATGGTGCCTTTGTGAAAACGCAGTTCCATTTAACAGCCCAAAGCCCTGACTGTTTTTTTGTTTTTGTTTTGTTTTTTAATGTGCCACTTGATCCCGTCACATTCCAGAATTCCCCTTTGACTCTGCTGGGATGAGCTACCAACAAAACCTCATGTGGCTCCGTATCAGCCATATGCAGCCGCCTGTGAACGCCTCACGCACCAACTGTTCCCAACTAATCACTGGCAGAGAGAGGATTTTATTAGTTTATTTATTTATTGGGGGGGGGTTACAGACACAAAATCATTGATGCCTCAAACAAAATTGCTCTTGCTCCCTTCTGTGTGTGGGACCATTCAGAGAATTTTCACAATTTTTACATCTCTGAAAAGAAAATTAGATTTTCATTGTCACTTGTCTGTTCGACTCTGTCAGCTGAATGAGCTTTCATGAGATTTAAAGTGAAATTTTGTGAAAAGCTGGTCCTTGGGGAAGGGAAAAAGAGATGAGATTTTGAGGCTGCTCTGTATGAAGTGTGGATCTAGGAATTTTATTATTTTTTTTTCTTTCCTGATTCTTTTTTGTTTTTTGCTTTTTTTCAGAATAATGTGTGGAATGTATGAATGTATGGAAAAAAAAAGTAGTCACTGATTGTCAACATCAAAAATGTGCAAATTTTAGCGTAGTAAAAATGTGTATTTGCGTGTTTGTGGGGGGGTACATTTATTTAACGACTGTCAAAAAAACAAACAAACAAACCAACCAACCAACCCAGGGCCCGTATCCACGAAGCATCTCAGAGTCCCCTCAGAGAGCTACAAACTTACCCTAAAGATTTTGAGCAAGGAATCTTAGCCTAAGAGTGATCTAGTGTGCCTTAATTGAGAGAGTTGTGACATGACAAGTCACGTGACTCATGGTGCCATCTTGGGTTCTAAATAGTGTTCACTGTTAATCTGTCTGCATGGAAATCCAGCTATTTTATTTATTTATTTGCTGAAATTGACGGGTTGCTGTTCATTTGGATGCACAAATAGACACAGCAAGGACTTCAAGATGTACAGATTCCCTTTAGATCCGAACAGAAGAAACATTTTTCAAAATAAAGTCAGCCATGTGGGATGGAAACCGACATCATCGTCAAAGCTTTGCAAGGTAAATTTATTGTTCAGTCCCATGTACAGTAAAACTCACCTAAACTGTCATTGTATAAACCAGATATTCGTAGTCACCGGACAAAAAAGTCTGAAACGCAAGGTTTTTACTTCATGGGTACAGCTCCTTTATACATTACCATGTGTCAATGTTATAACCAATAACGTGCAATCTAGTTATTTTCCTCTAAACTGCGGCTGTAGACAAGGCTGTCCTTTTCCCCCTCTTCTTTTTGCTCTTGCAATAGAGCTCCTGTCTATTTACTTGAGGTCCTCTCCAACTTTCACAGGTATTATTCGCTCGCGTATGGAACTCAAACTATCCTTATATGCCGATGATTTGTTACTGTATGTCGCAGACCCAGTCAAAACCTGTCCCAATATTCTCTCTTTTTTCCGCAGATTTTCAGGTTACAAGGTTAATGTATCTAAAAGCGAATGTTTTATGGTTAACACTCAGGCAATGCGACTCTCACAATCTGATATTCCCTTTCAGTTGAGTGTGACGGGATTTAGATATTTGGGGGTCCATGTGGCCAGATCCTATAACTCTCTATATGCTGAACATTTTACTCCTCTAATAACTGCGATCAAGGCAGATTTTCAGAGATGGAGCTCTCTCCCTCTGACACTGATCGGAAGAATTAATGTGGTCAAGATGAATGTTCTTCCTAAGTTTTTGTTTTTGTTTCAATGCTTGCCTTTATTCTTATCAAAAAAGGTTTTTAAAAATATTGACACGGTGATCTCTCACTTTTTGTGGAACGGCAAGAAACCCAGGGTTAGACTGAAAATCCTCCAAAATTGTAAATTTGATGGTGGTCTAACTCTACCGAATTTTAAATTTTATTACTGGGCTGCAAATATAATCAAAATTACATACTGGTTAAAACTAATTGACTTACCCTGGTGTCAACTAGAATCACAGTCATGTTCCTCATCCTCTCTACCGGCTTTGATAACAGGACCTGTCTCGGCCAACCCCTCTGGTTTCACTAGCAACCCTGTGGTCATCTCTACTTTAAAGATATGGTTTCAATTCAGAAAACAGTTAAAATTTATTGACCCCACCACATCAACTCCATTGTTGAGAAATCATATGTTCAAACCTGCATTTACGGATCCGGTCTTCGCTGGGTGGTATGATAAAGGTCTTCAGCGTTTTAAGGACTTCTATAGAGATGGTATTTTTTGTTCTTTTGTAGAATTAGCTGGTGAATTTGGGCTTCCACCCTCTCACCTTTTTAGATATTTTCAAATTAGGAATTGTATAAAGATTTTATACAATTCCTAATTTGAAAAATGTTTCCGGGCTTCCCTCAACTCCCAGCAGATCAGACCTGGGATGAACTTTTACAATTTAATCCCTCACAGAGATCTTTAATTTCAAAAGTATATAGCACTATACAGTGCTATGATGGTTACTTGACAACAAAGACAAAGGAAGCATGGGAGCATGAGCTGAGCTTGGTCTTTGAAGACCACTGGTGGGAATCGGCATTAGGTGGTATTCATAAGATTTTTATTTGTGCCCGCCTAAGTCTAATACAATTTAAGGTTGTGTTCAGATGTCATTATTCCAAAACTCAGCTGGCAAAAATATTTCCAAATACAGCAGACATCTGTGATAGATGTTCTGGTTCTTCCTGTAATTTGACACATATGTTTTTTTTTCCTGTCCAAGTTTAATAAATATCTGGGAGACATATTTTGACACAATGTCTAAAGTACTTTTGAAAACAATTGCTGTATCTCCCCATATAGCTATTTTTTGGCCTTCCTAAAGATTAGAATAACTATACAGCTGTCCAAAAAGAGGTCTTGGGTTTGACATCTTTAGTTGTGAGACGACATCTCCTCCTAAATTGGAAATCAGTAAATGTTCCATCTGACAAACTCTGGATTAGCGAGGTCATGTCCTTCTTTAATTAGAAAAAATAAGATTTATCAGGCAAGGAAATGTGAGTAAATTCGATACAAAGTGGCGACCATTCATTTTGTTTTTTGACTCAAATTAGTTCCTACATCTCCTTTTATTTCCCCTTCTTTTTTATTTATGTACCTAATTTTATTTATTTATTTATTTTAGTTTGTATCTATCCATCCATCCATCCATTTTCTTCCGCTTTATCCGGAGTTGGGTCGCGGGGGCAGCAGCTCAAGCAAAGCCGCCCAGACCTCCCGATCCACACACACCTCCCCCAGCTCCTCCGGGGGAACCCCAAGGCATTCCCAAGCCAGCAAAGAGATGTAGTCCCTCCAGCGTGTCCTGGGTCTTCCCCGGGGCCTCCTCCCAGTGGGACGTGCCCGAAACACCTCTCCAGCGAGGCGTCCAGGGGGCATCCGGAAAAGATGCCCGAGCCACCTCAACTGACTCCTTTCGACGTGGAGGAGCAGCGGCTCGACTCCAAGCTTCTCCCAAGTGACCGAGCTCCTCACCCTATCTCTGCAGTCGCAGAGGCAAAAACGCGGGTCTGGGAGGAGTTCGGGGAGGCTATGGAGGAGGACTATCGGTCGGCCTCAAAGAGATTCTGGCAAACCGTCCGACGCCTCAGGAGGCGGAAGCAGCTCTCCACCAGCAGTGCTGGTGGGTCATGGTTCTCGACCGGAAAAATGTGCTTTGCCCTCTTCAGGTCAGTGGAGTGTCCTTGCCTCAAGTGGAGGAGTTTAAGTATCTTGGGGTCTAGTTTGTATCTATTTATTTTTTGGGTAGGGAGTGGGAACGGGGGTTTGTTTGTGTGTGAGCTTCGTTTTTTTATATTAAGACTACATTTTTTTTTTCAGTGCAATACTATTGAAGCGCAACGGTATGCTGATGATATGGTATCAATATTTTGAGCACACTTTAAATATTGCTGTTGTTAACTTTACTTTGCACTGTTTTCCAACTTTTTTTTTATAAAAATGTAAAAAGGTGTGAAAATGTGGAAATGTATCTATGCACATTGAAATGACTTTTGTTCCATGTACACCAATAAAAATATATGAAAAAAAAAGTCTGAAAGGTTTTGTATTGCTTTCCATGAAATAAACACCATATATAACAGATTTTATACAATAGATTTTAACTCACATCGGATATAATGTCCCGTCCGATCGCAATGTATTTCCATTAAGCCCCGAGCAGTCTGGATGTATAAAGTAAAAGAGGTACAAATTAAAGTTCAGGGTTGTGACACTTGCCGCTTTGAGGTAAGTGGGACCGGAGTCATTTCCCTGATTAAAAGCCCAACCGTTTATTTTTTTTTTCACACCGTGCTCAGGCTCTGACCCACAGCCTGGACATGCACCTGTTAAATCAGACACAAAAGGCTGTGATTTGACACTTTTCTGCTTTTACTCCTTCGTCTGCCATCATATTATAATAGCTTTTACAATGCGCACGCTGATTAAAAATTGATCAGAAAAATCCACACATTTACAGCACAAAGTCGGTAAAAGAGGAAATTGTACAGCTTACCTTTGATTTAGAGGTGATGATTGTAGAAAGAAAAGCTTGTTGAGGGTCAAATTAGTTCAGAATAAAGCATAATCCAGAGACAGAGAACTTTAAAACTGTCACGCATGACACAGAGTTACAGAGCAGTAGCTGCATAAATCAGACTTTAAATTAATTAAATAAATCATCATAAATTGTATGCCTAGTAACTGTGGAAATCTTGGGGAATCCCCCTGGTAGATCTATGTGCAAGCATTCTGGGGTGTGCCATGAATCATATGAATGCAGTGTGTGCACACAACTAAAATTAAAGTCATTTCAGCACTAGAAATACATTTGCGAATGCACAAATTAGCCATAATTGGATGCTTAAATTAACCAGGAAGGAGTTTCATAAAGAAGGCCATATTTATAACACATAAAGTAGATATCAATACCTTTAAAATGGAATCAGTTTGAAGAGTTTTATTTACTGCCCACATGAGCTTTTCTTCTAATAAAATTCGATCACAAAATGCTTTTTTCAGATTTCAGAGGTTTCTCCCAACCTCCCAAATTTACATATTTCATAGCCAGTATAGCTGGCATTAAGGAGCCAAGAAATGGAAAGGATTCTTTGAGTGTAATGGTATGCTTCTGTGGCTCAAACATGGATGCTTGCAATAGTCAATGTAACATTTTCCATAGTTTGAGCATACATAAACTTCAGTTTCGTGTCAATGTCTGTTTGACTATATTCCAAGTCTGGGTGTCCATGACAACTGCCACAGAAAATTTCAGGTCTCTAGGTCCATTATTTGCTGAGATATTCTACCTTGAACATGGCTCCAGAAATGATGGCCATAATTTTTGCCTAAAAAACGGCAGACCCCATACACACTAAATTGGCCATATCTCAGAAACTACTTGGCCTACAGGCCTCAAACTTCAAATTTGTTGTTCTGAATAGTCTGGGAACATTTGATTAAAATTTGAAGAAAATCTGAGACAAAGTGCATGAGGACCTCGTTGAATTGACATGAAATGACCCGTATGCTTATGTATAATACCTACATAAGCAATTACATAAACAATGAAAATGAATGACCACATAACACAGGGACACGTTAGTCTGGGCGTTGAACGGACGGATGGGGGGGGGGGGGGGTGTCTGCTCACAGCCTCGGCTGTAAAGATCTCTGCTCCTCGACGTCCCCGCTTGAGAACACGTTCCGTGTTTGCAAGGACATGAACTTACAAGATTTCTCCGTGAGGCACATGTCTCTGCCTGCTGTCCTCACGTGGAAATATATAAAGATAAGGATATATAAGGAAATATAGCCTTTGCATCGGGCTGCAGTGGTCGGACACAGCGCACCTTGTCCATGTTTTTCTTGATTTCAGGCATTTTTTCACACTGATTACAGGCCAGTGATGGAATCGCAGTGGTAAAGTTTCCATCTGGTAATCAGAGCTTACGGGTTTGAATCCTGTGGGGTTATTTAACTGCGGGGTTCTGTATTGCGCAACCTTTTATGTATTATTTATATCAACCCAGTCATTAATTATACAGCTCTTTTTTATTTTATTGTTCTCTGGATCAGCAGTGTGATATAGTGCAGCTGCTCGCACTGTGTTCCTGCTCAAAAGACACAAACTGGTGCACCGAGATCGTGCACACCTGCCCGTTGGTGCAATGTTTTCGTGGTTTACGCATACGAGCTGTTTCGCCGTGAGTCACCCTGAGTTGTACTTATTCATACTATGTTTGAAGGGGCCCTAAGCTTTTTCTTAGAATGACAGCACTAAAAGCTACTTTTAGACTTATGATACTGTGTGGATACGGGCCCAAGACTTTTTACACAGAGATGTAACAGTAATGTGTAGCAGAAATAATAACAATGCATTTTTTCACATCTGTAGTTCCTTCTGGACATATATCAAGCTTATTTGATCAAATTATTGAAATTACAAGATTAGTATTTTCAATTTCAATTTATTTTCATTTATATAGTGCCAAATCACAACAGAGTTGCCTCAAAGTGCTTCACACAGGTAAGGTCTAACCGTACCAACCCCCAGAGCAACAGTGGTAAGGAAAAACTCCCTCTGAGGAAGAAACCTCAAGCAGACCAGACTCAAAGGGGTGACCCTCTGCTTTGGCCATGCTACAAACATAAAGTACAGAACAATTCACGGACGAATATACAAGAAATGCTATTGGCGCACAGGACAGGAGGATCGCCAACACGAATACAACTCCGATCTCTGGATGGAGCTGCATGTTAAACAGAGAAAAAACAGAATCAGGCATCAGAAAGACAAAAAATACTGTATAATTTGTCAGCATTAAACAACAAGAAAAACAGAGAAATACTAAGGTGATCGCTGGCCACTAGCTCTAAACTTCACTAAAAGACCCAGAATTTAGGTAAAGTTGAGGCCGCAGCCCGCTCCAATTACTAATAAATTAATTAAAAGAGTAAAAAGCATAAAACAAAACTGTACCAGTATGCTAGCCATATGAAAGGAAAACGAAGTGCGTCTTAAGTCTGGACTTGAAAATCTCCACAGAATGTGATTGTTTTATTGACGCAGGGAGATCATTCCACAGAACGGGTACGATAAGAGAACGCTCTGTGACCCGCAGACTTCTTATTCAGCTTAGGGACACAAAGTAGTCCTGCACTCTGAGAACATAAAGCCCAGGCCGGTATGTAAGGTTTAATTAGGTCAGCTAGGTAGGGAGGTGCCAGTCCATTAATAATTTTATAGGTTAGTAGCAGAACCTTAAAATCTGATCTCACTGGGACAGGAAGCCAGTGAAGGGATGCCAAAATGGGTGTAATGTGGTTGTACTTTCTGCTATGCGTCAAAAGTCTGGCTGCAGCATTTTGAACCAATTGGAGACCCCTAATGCTAGACTGCGGTAAACCAGAAAATAGAATCAATCAATCAATCAATCCAACATTTATTTATAAAGCGCTTTATAGCACCGACTGGTGTCCAAAGTGCTTAACATTAAAAACACAAATTTACAAAAAATAAAACACATATAAAATAAAATTTTAAAACAACACATAAAAAAGAACATAAAAATAATAGAACATGTCACCTCCCCACTAAGTGTTAAAAGCCAGTTTAAATAAATAAGTCTTTAACTTAGATTTAAAAAGTGTTAGGTCAGGAATAGTACGTAACTCAAGAGGTAGCTCATTCCACAGTCTCGGGCCAGCTACCGCGAAAGCATGATCACCCCAGCATTTATATCTTGACCTTGGAACATCTAAGTAAAGCTGGCCAGATGCCCTTAATGTCCTACTGTAGGTGCGCAAAGTTAAAATTTCAGACAAGTAGGGAGGTGCAAGGCCATAAATAGCTTTAAAAACAAACATTAAAATTTTAAAATCAATTCTAAAACGAACTGGAAGCCAGTGGAATGAGTACAGGATGGGCGTACTATGCTCATGTCTAAAAGAGTTTGTCAAAAGACGAGCAGCAGCATTCTGCACCAACTGGAGACGTGCAAGAGACGACTGATTAATGCCCGAATAAAGTGCATTACAATAATCAAGTCTGGAGCTGATGAAAGCATGAATGGCTGTCTCAAGATCACATCTACTGAGAAAGTGCTTTATTTTAGCCAAAAGGCGAAGTTGGAAAAAACTAGCTTTGAAAACAGAATTTATCTGTTGATCGAACCTCAAACAGCTGTCAAATATCACTCCCAAATTCTTGACAGCTGGTTTTACATAGTTAGCCAAAGCACCAAAATTTGGTGTTACCACATTTGGTATGCCAGAGCGCTCAAACACCATGATCTCAGTTTTACCATCATTCAGGTAAAGGAAGTTTTGGGACAGCCACTGCTTTACATCATGAATACAGTTAAATAATGATGACAAAGCATCACTCCCATTAGTCCTCACAGGCAGATAGATTTGCAGATCATCTGCATAACAATGAAAGGATAGGTTGTGCTGGGTTATAACTGACCCCAATGGCAGAATGTACAAAGAAAATAGAATCGTCCCAAGGACAGATCCCTGCGGCACTCCACAGCACAGAGGAGCAGTTGAGGAAAGGTCCCCAATCATGACAGAAAAGCTCCTTTCAGCCAAATATGATCTAAACCATTTAAGTGCAGTACCATGAATGCCAATAAAATGTTCCAACCGGGAAACAAGTACTGTGTGATCCACAGTATCAAAGGCTGCTGTGAGGTCCAACAGAACCAGCACAGCAGGATTCCCTGCATCCACCGACAAAGTGATGTCATTATGAACTTTTAAAAGTGCTGACTCAGTGCTGTGTCACGATTTAAACCCAGACTGGAATTTTTCAAGGATGAGATTGTCTTCTAAAAATGATTGTAACTGTAAAAAGACAAGCTTTTCTAAAACCTTAGATAGAAATGGCAGATGAGACACAGGTCTAAAATTGGATAAAACTGATGAGTCCAGGTGAGGTTTTTTAAGAAGAGGTCGAACCACAGCATGTTTAAAAGCAGCTGGAACAGACCCTGATCTAAGACAAGCACTGATAAAAGTTAGGAGACCCGCCCCAACAGTATTAAAAACCTCCTTCAGCACCTTAGCTGGAACAACATCAAAAGGACAACTTGTAGATTTTATGTGTTTTACAACATCAGCGAGAGATGCAAAAGAAATGGGCTCAAACTGTTCGAGCACAGCAGAATGTGCACGAGGAGCAGACAACTCAACATTACAGTTCTGATCAGCGTTCTGTCTGACTGATGAAACCTTGTCAATAAAAAACTGAAGAAACTCCTCACAGGTTGTGGTTGTAACGTCCATCAGAACAGAGGTGTGTGGATTTACAACTGTGTTTATAGTCTGAAATAACACACTGGGACGATGACAACTGCTCGAAATAATATGAGACAGATATTGTGCTTTTGCCTCCTTCACAGCCTTCTGATAGTCAGTTAGACTGTCCCTCAGAAAACCCAGAGACACCTGTAGTTTGTCCTTTTTCCATTTTCTCTCCGCCTGTCTGCAGCGTTGCCTGAGGGCACGGGTTGTGGCATTTAACCAGGGGTCGGATTTTGATTTCCTGGATTTGCAGCGCATCGGTGCAACAGAGTCCAAAATTACTGTGCATGTAGAGTGGAAAGAAGAGAGGATGTTATCTGGGAGTAATGGGGAAACCAGTCCATTCATGGCATAAAACTGAGAGTCCATGAAGGCAGCAGCAAAGTCCCCCGCTGTCGAGGAGGTGACCAAACGGCGGCGAGAGACAGGAACAAGTGGCTTACTAGCAGATGGAGGAGCAATAAATTCAAAAATAACAGGAAAGTGATCTGAAATAGCAATGTCTGATATGTCCTTAAGTGAAACTGAGAGCCCAAAAGAAATAACCAGGTCCAAGGTGTGTCCAAGATTATGTGTTGGTCCATCCACATCTTGTGTTAGATCAAAAGAGTTCAGGAGGCTTTTAAAATCATCAGCCAGCTGATTAGAAGGACAACAGATATGAATATTAAAATCACCACAGACCAAAAATTTATCATATTTTGGGATAAAATCTGCCAGAAACTCAGAAAACTCCTGAATAAAATCCTTATTAAATTTTGGTGGACGATAAACAACAGCACAGAGCACAGGACAGTTGAACTCCATCACAAACAACTGAAGTTCAAAAGTGGAGTAGACATTAGAAGATAAAAATCGGCATTTAAAGCTGTCTTTAAAAACCGTGTGTGTCAGGGCGGCGGCTGCCCGGCAACCATAGCGGCTGGACCCGCAATGCAAACTCCCACACTAGGCTTAGAAAACATGGTCTTTATTCCAGGCTCTGGTTCGGTACACATGTGGTCAATCAGTGGAGCAGAGGTACAGTCAGGATCAGGCAAAAATGCAGTCATGGTTGAGCAGGGGTCAGAGGCACAAGCAAACACAGACATCTGGGATGAGGCAAGAGGCATGGTCGAGGAGAACAGAGAAAAAATATGGCACATGGCAAGGCAAAAATCAGGACTGAAAACAAGAGCTGGAATGTGTACAAAGACGACAAACGAGCAGACGAGTGATGGCTGGAAGGTGTTTAAATAAGGCAGGTGTTAATTTGGTGCACGTAAGGAACAATCTAGAAAGGGGCGTGGCTAGTGGACAAAGATTATACACGGGCAAGATGGTGATGAGGGGAGTGCACAAAGTGGAGTGATGTAATACACAAAGATGCGTGAGCAGGTGCAAAGAGTGTGAGTGAATGGAAACAAAGCAGACTGAATCAAAGTGTGAGAAAGGGGCACAGAGCTGGTGAAGTGGCATGAGGTGACAACACAAACAGGGATGCAAGAGGGGCGAAGACATGATGGCAGGTGCAGGGATGTGAGGTGAGAACATAATCAGATAAAAGTGAGGGATGAACGCCTAATGGCAGGTGCAGGGTGTGGAGTGAACCTAATCAAATGGGAATAAGGACAAACTGAGAAGAAAGCTAAAACAGAATATAATACTACAACAAAGAGGAACTAGACCAGAGCATGAACATGAGAATTAATCAGAAAATAATAAAATGAACAAAAGGCAAAACAAGACTGGACCTGCCTAATGACTGAAGTATACCAACAGATGACAAAACAAAGACTAATAATTAACAGAAATCAAAACCAGATACTTAAGCATAATTGATAACACAAATGAGAACAGCAAAATAAACAAGTGAGAAACTAATGAACAATAAATGAAAACACAACTGACAGAAGGAAACTAGAACGGAACTGAACTATGGCCGAAATATAAAAGTAACAAAGAGACAAAGTGGAAAAGCAAAACAGAACGTAGAATAAACACATGGTGAAAATAAACAACTAATAAATCAAATCTGGAGCAGATGGTGATGAAAAGAAAGGAGGAAAAACAGAATTGAAACCTGGATCCAGGTCGAAACCTGACAACGTGACATACAAAACACCAATCAAATGACAACGATCCATTCAGCTGTTATATAAATACATATGTAGCAGGGGTAGGGTTTGAACTGGGAACCTTCTGCACTGAACCCAGGCACACTTGACCACCACCCTGCTAATGTCAGTCTATATATCTCTCTCCGAATATCACTTTCTGAATGCTCGATAGTTCTTTGTTTTTAATCTCCAAAATCTCTGCAACTGCATTGTAAAAATGTGTGGTGTGTGCATGGACAGAAATCAGTTTTGCATATGTGCACATGCTTATACTGTTCATACTAAAATCAGTATGGGATAGATGACTCATAATCTGAGGCTGAGTGCAGACGACCTCCCTGTGACAACTTACTGATGAAACGTGCTGCACACATTAAAATTCCTGTGGGACAGAAGCAGCGGCAGCATCTGTCTGTAAAATGAAAGATAATCTTTACTGCTCAGATTGTGGAATTTCTTTTTTCTCCTCAGTGAAACTGCACACGCAAAGTCACAAAGCTGTGCCTTTATGATCAAACAAATTATGTGCTTTTAATTTGTTTCTATTTTAGTGTCAGTGCATTTGGATTTGGTTACTTGATATTTGGGTTCTGCAAAATTCAATTTACTTTTTTTAATGCCATTTCAAATATACTACAAGCATGAAAGACTGCAGATATAATTATTAAACTTCAATTGAGCCAATTATTGTTAGTTTTAAAAGGAAACAAAGAATAGCTTGCAATGCAATGCAAAAAAAAAGGTTTGCAGTAATATATAGACTAATCTCTAATAAATAGTATTCACAATTTAGATTGCTTGTCCGTGTTTAATATTCCCAAACTGTGCAACATTTGAGTAAGTTTCTTTAAATCTGCAGCTGACTGTTCTGTTGCCAGAATGATGCCACCAAATGAAAGTTTTGTGCATTGAAACCCTGCTCATGTATATGAGAGTAACTTTAAAAGTTATGGGAGCAGGACAATTTTAAAAATGGAAGATGTGAATCAAATCATTTAGCTTGAGTAGCATTGAAAAAAAAAAAGATTAAATGATTTTTGTTTTTGCAGTCATTCCCTCTAGTAGCATCTAGAAATGTGGTAATTTATGAGTGAATATGAATGTAAAGCTGTGAGGACCCTATATAGACGACCTATAGTGTACAGTAACACACCAGATGTGTTGTGTGCATGTGGCGGTTTGCGTTGTGTGGTCTTTTTTTTTTTTTTTTGACAAATATCTTTATTGATTTTTTTCTTTTTAATTAACAAACAAGCACATACACAAACAAAGCAACAGTAACAAAAGAACAAAAGAAGGCACGTTAACAGACGTAGTCATCAGGGACAACGGCAAGTAAATATAAAATCTGGAAATTAACATTAGTGAAGAAAGTAAAAAGAATAACGAGCAAAAAAAAAAAAAAAAAAAAAAGAATAAGTTATACAATTTCAGACAAACCCCCTCCCTCCAAAAACTCCATAAACGAATCCCAGATCTTAACAAATCTGTTATATTTCCCCTTGATCAAGTATGTCAATTTTTCCATGGCTATACAGTGTGAGAGTCCTTCAGCCCACATTTGCTTACTTGGCCTATACATAGATCTCCACGACACAGCAATTTTATGTTTTGCTTCAAGTATACAATATATGACCATTGATTTCTCATATTTACTGAGTGTACAATTTTCCGGGAAAAGTCCCAGTATACAGAGCTTAGGGCATAGTGGAAGATGTGTATCAGTAATCTTAGACAAAGTCGTAATTATCTCCTTCCAAAATTCTTGGATAATGGAACACTCCCAAAGACAATGAAATAGAGTCCCTTTATGTGTACCACATTTAACACATAGATGAGGTGTGTTAGGATCAATATGATGTACTACTGGAGTGATATATGTTCTCATCAGCCATTTGTACTGAAGTAATTTAAACCGTGTATTTATTGTTTGAACTTGGCTTTGTAAGGATGCATGCTTCCATTCTTCATCAGTTATTTCTTCTTTAAGATCTAGACACCAGGCATGTCTTTTATTATCTGAGGATTCTATTGATTTTGCAATGATATTGTGATAGAATCGAGAGATGAGTCCAGGTCTACCACAATAGTTCACAGCTATCGTTTCAATAGTGTTCAGGGAGGGTAGGCTTAAGGAGTTTTGAGTTTGTTTTATGAAATGTCTAATTTGCAAGTATTTGAAAAAATGTTTGGCATCAATGTTAAATCTTTGCTTGACATCAGTAAAACTTAAAAGGACTTCTCTGTCATAAAGATCTGATATTTTATTTGTGTGGTCATTTTCACTTCGGCAGGTGTAATTACAGAGTGCACACTGCCTGCATGAGGGAAACATTACAGACGTGTCTTGTGTCACAGCTGTTGCAATGCTCTAGAGAACTGGGCCGGCGCATCCTTTTCAAGCGTGACACAAGCAGCATGCAGCAAAAACAGAGACAAACTGTCTGAAGGCAGTTATTGACATCATACTGGCAACATTAAATAATTAACACATTTCACTGGAGTCTGTGGAAGAGAGCACTGACGTATAAAAGTAAAACTTTTTTAAAACTATTTCAGAAATTGAAAAAATTTACATGACTGATCGGTGGTTGCAATAAGTCAACTTTCTGGTCTTCATTTTTCTGAATAATGCTCAACAAAACTCAGAGAGCTCAATCCAGCCACTGGATCTGGATTAATCTAAAAAGGAAAAACTGTTGGCTCAGATGGTGATTTGTATTTATGTAATAATATTTTTATGTCCATATATTATACCATATTCAATGTGCTTTCAAGAAGGTACTGTCAGCAGAACACCTATTCTGCTGCATGTGCCAGTTAAGGAAACACATGCATGCACGCATGCATGCACGCACACCAACTCCCACCCTGTGAAATCAGTTTAAAAAAATAGTTCCTTCACAGAAGATAGAGTTCAGGGGATCCTCTTTATCAAAGACAAATGATATGTAAAGACTGAGCTGGCTGCAGCAACAATGCAACAGAAACACAGCTGAAATGCTAAACAGTGTAAATACATACACACAGCAATCACAGGAGCTGAGCGGCTCAGTCATCACATGCATGCACCCCATCTGATGTAAAACAAATGTAAAGTTCATCACGCAAATGCCTCTGAACTGTGTCCAATTCACATTGTTGTTTATGTGTCATGCAAGCCAAGTAATGTGCAGTGTGCAATGAGGTTGCACTTAGTCACCCAATTAGTCATGGGTGTGTTTTGAGCAACATCAAACCAATCAGATTGTCGGTCATTCGTCTGAAGAGCAATGCACACTTGAACCTGACACAATGATATTTAGATGCTGAATAAACAAGAGTTATTCAGGTTTTGTTTCTTCACCACATTAGCTTTTAACTTTTATTTCACTTATTCTTTTATTCAGTTTTGTGGACGTATGATGTGCTAATGCACATCCCCATGTGTATCCCTAAAGAGTGTATACCTAATATCTGCTGTTGGACTCTTGACTAAAACCAGAAGATTTGATCAGCATATATTTCTGTTCACTGGCTCCGTGTGACTGTAAGAGCAGATTTCATGGTTTTGCTGATGACATACAAGTCTCTAAATGGTTGTGCATCCACCTACCTTGCTGAACTTATTAAACCTTATGTGCCTTCTTGTGCTCTGGAGGTTAAAAACAAGTCAGCAGGCTTTAGAGCCTTTTGTGTACCATGCTCTTAATTTGCCTAGTGAAGTCCACTGCAGCTGAATCTTAACTGGCAAATCTTAAAATCTATATTTTCTACTGTCCATAATTGGTTTTATTTTAATTATTCCAGCTTATTTGTATGCTTTATTTGCACTAGATCAATTTTAATTGTTATAGAAGTCAAATTTATTGTGTTAATGTTTTATTATTGAGACCATTTTGTAAACTATTTTCTCTTTGAAAGTGCTTTATAAATAAATTATTATTACTCATAATAGCAGAAAACCTCTTCACTCATTGTTACATATCCTTTACTTTTTCACTTTATTCTGGTGTATTTTGCATTCGTTTTCTGTTGCCACATGTTAGCAATGCAAGAAAATGCCACCTGATCACACCTGGTTTTAGACCAGCACAGCCATAGGTGCACAAATGAGTGCAAATGTAGTTGCTATTTACATGACAACTGCATCAGCTTTAAACTGCCAATGAAATTTGCACTGTGCACTCCTTTGTGCTGGATGGAAGATAGGGTGCAGAATCCCTTTGAGCTACAGCCTTTTAAAATGATAGGAGCTCCATGTGATCTGGGCCTGTGAAGACCCCTACTGAGACGGAGACATCTGATGCCTGTAGAGTTGGAGGACAGACAGCATCAAACCACTAGGAGCCCTCACTCATCCACCAGCTACAGGCCAGCTTTGTGTGAATACAATATGATACAATGTGGAAAATCATTTTAAAAGGAAAAGATTTGAAGCAGAGTGAAGAAAAACACAAGCAAACATCTGAAGTCCACAGTATGTCACATCATGACATGGTTCAGTGTTGTCTCAGAAAAAAAAAAAACCTTCTTCCTAAGGGCCCTGTCATGCCTTGACGATTTAGCCAGCATATGCCGACGTATGGAAAATGTGCCGGATACGCTAGATATGACAAATGCTGTGTGCTGGATGTGTGAAAGGGCAACTCTAGACCTGTTTCTCCAAACACTGTTCAGAGCTCAAGACAAAACTGCTTTGGTGACCTTTACCCTCTTTCTGAGAATGAGCATAACATGACTCCTGAAAAGAAGTAAATCTTAGGTCATAAACAAAATAATTAAATCAATATACACATAGTCCATCTTGATAACAAAAATGTGACAGTGAAAAATGCAATGATACAAATCAAAGACTAAATGTCTAGTGATCAACACGTACTATAAAACAGATGTGCACAAATGACACAGTATGTGAATACTCCAGTTGAGCTTCCATGTAAAATATTGATTGGGTATTTCAATGGCTTTTTAATGTGCCTCTAAAGAATTAGAATTAATTAAAGAGATGACAGAGCTGACAAAGTTAAATGATAATGAAAATTGAATTCTCCATCTAAATAATTTATAATAACTCTCAGAGCATACCATTCCTCCCGCCTTATGATTTATTTATTCAACAGAAAATTTGGGATTCACACATTTTGTAATAGAAAGATGGAGGGTGGAAGCAAACAGTCTGGTGGTTTTATAGTTAATGGTTTCAAAAGGGGACCTATTACACCTATTCAGTAAGTCAATACAGACGACTAGATAAAGTGCCTCTGGAAAGTATTCACAGCACTTCACTTTTTCCACATTTTGTTATGTTACACCCTTATTCCAAAATGGATGAAATTAATTTTCCCCCTCAAAATTCTACTCACCACTCCCTATAATGATGACATGAAGGTTTTTTTTTTTTTTGTGGGGGGCGGTTGCATATTAAAAAAAAAAAAAAAAAAAACAACGAAATCACATGCCACAAGCTTGGTGCACCTATCTTTGGGCAGTTTATAAACTGATAAACAATAAAGTTAATCAGTTTTAACATTAAATATCTTGTCTTTGTGGTGTATTCAATTGAATATACGTTGAAGAGGATTTGAAAATCATTGTATGCTGTTTTTAATTTACATTTTTCACAACGTCCCAAGTTCATTGGAACTGGGGTTGTACAGCGTTCTCTGACTGCTGGTTGTTATGACACAGACACAGCGGTGGAAATGAAACTCAGCTTTAAGAAATGTCTTGTTTTTCCGTTTGTGTAAATGGTGAACTGCTACACACCACGCAAACATTATCGAGGTAGTGGGAGTGCCTCACTGATTAGAGACCACCTCACTGGGTGTACAGCAAGTGGTTGTCCACATATTTTTGTGACATATGTCACAGAAGTCTAAGATGAGCTGCTTTAGGCCTAGATTTTGCTTCTAGAAAAAGAATTTCCATAATTGCATTCATACAGCTACTAAACTTTAAGGACATTGCACATCAAGGCACATTAAAACCAAATGTGCAGAGAGTACGAGGAACTGCTGTGTGTCATGCCATAGGTATTAAAGGCACTGCGCTGCAGTGGTTTGAATCATATTTATCTAATAGATTACAATTTGTTCATGTAAATGGGGAATCCTCTCCACAGACTAAGGTTAATTATGGAGTTCCACAAGGTTCTGTGCTAGGACCAATTTTATTCACTTTATACATGTTTCCCTTAGGCAGTATTATTAGACAGCATTGCTTAAATTTTCATTGTTACGCAGATGATACCCAGCTTTATCTATCCATGAAGCCAGAGGACACACACCAATTAGCTAAACTGCAGGATTGTCTTACAGACATAAAGACATGGATGACCTCTAATTTCCTGCTTTTAAACTCAGATAAAACTGAAGTTATTGTACTTGGCCCCACAAATCTTAGAAACATGGTGTCTAACCAGATCCTTACTCTGGATGGCATTACCCTGACCTTTAGTAATACTGTGAGAAATCTTGGAGTCATTTTTGATCAGGATATGACATTCAATGCGCATATTAAACAAATATGTAGGACTGCTTTTTTGCATTTGCGCAATATCTCTAAAATTAGAAAGGTCTTGTCTCAGAGTGATGCTGAAAAACTAATTCATGCATTTATTTCCTCTAGGCTGGACTATTGTAATTCATTATTATCAGGTTGTCCTAAAAGTTCCCTGAAAAGCCTTCAGTTAATTCAAAATGCTGCAGCTAGAGTACTGACAGGGACTAGAAGGAGAGAGCATATCTCACCCATATTGGCCTCTCTTCATTGGCTTCCTGTTAATTCTAGAATAGTATTTAAAATTCTTCTTCTTACTTATAAGGTTTTGAATAATCAGGTCCCATCTTATCTTAGGGACCTCATAGTACCATATCACCCCAATAGAGCGCTTCGCTCTCAGACTGCAGGCTTACTTGTAGTTCCTAGGGTTTTTAAGAGTAGAATGGGAGGCAGAGCCTTCAGCTTTCAGGCTCCTCTCCTCTGGAACCAGCTGGCTGGATCAGGTGACCCTGAACCATCCCTTAGTTATGCTGCTATAGACTTAGACTGCTGGGGGGTTCCCATGATGCACTGAGTGTTTCTCTTTTTGCTCTGTATGCACCACTCTGCATTTAATCATTAGTGATTGATCTCTGCTCCCCTCCACAGCATGTCTTTTTCCTGGTTCTCTCCCTCAGCCCCAACCAGTCCCAGCAGAAGACTGCCCCTCCCTGAGCCTGGTTCTGCTGGTGGTTTCTTCCTGTTAAAAGGGATTTTTTCCTTCCCACTGTCGCCAAGTGCTTGCTCACAGGGGGTCGTTTTGACCGTTGGGGTTTTTCCGTAATTATTGTATGGCCTTGCCTTACAATATAAAGCGCCTTGGGGCAACTGTTTGTTGTGATTTGGCGCTATATAAATAAAATTGATTTGATTTGTTGTGAGAATAGGTTGTTGAAGAAGCATCATAGATGGAGAGAAGACAAACAAAGGAGGGGAAATCAAAGAACATTCAAGACCAAACAGGTAAGCAGGTGAAAAGGGAAATAAAAGAGAAATGAAACAGAAACAGAGTGGCACAAAGTGTAAGAGAGAGGCGTGCAAATTGATACTCTGACCTGCTCCCATGTAAAGAAGGATCTATAAAAAGAACTGGCCATTTGTGTTCCGATGATCAAAAGCGTGATCAAATAGCACGCTCAACCTCTAACACACACGCACAGGATTTATTAGGCAGCCACTTTTATGCTGTCCATTTACAAATGCATGATTACGCCTCTCCCACTGCAGGAAAAACTGCTTTAAAGGTGGCACGGAGTAAAACATGCACGAGAGGTGGCAGACGTGTCAAACGGCCACGGGCACAATCTAATCAAATGCATGCAGCCAGCCCACAGTTGTGATGGCAGACATTTTTCCAGTGCATATGAAGGCAAACACAAATCAAAACATTATTCACCTCTTACATCATATCTTCTGGTGTAGAATATGCATATCAGCATTGGGATGTGCACGCAAGCATGCACAGGCCGTTTCCCCCCAAACAGTCTACACACAAACAAGCTCCTCAGTGCCTCATCCAAAAACCACTTGGAGCACATTTTCTCATTATACGAGTGTTCATGTTCAAGCACAAAGTGGGTGCGTGTGTGCACGAGTTTGGTCATTTGTCTTTTCTGCATATGGATGCATGAATAAGGTTTATGTATGTACTAGGTGGGCTACCCGGCGCTGCCTGGGTTAACCTGTTTTAGACATAATCCAAATGCCAATCATTTTAATCAAAACAACTGCCCAACATTTGTTTTTGTAATGCTGATGTCTTATAAATATAATACTTAATGGGCTAAAGTTTGTCCAGCAGAACTATAAGAGGTGGACTCCCCAAACTAAGTGGAAATACTTGTTTAAAAGACAAAGACATTTGAAGTCCTTCATGCAGACTTTGTTTTGCAATCAAATTTATAACAAAATTACACACAAAAGGTAGGTAACAATAAATGTAAATATCAATGCATCAAAACTGAGGTAGTGGTGTATTTCACTGTTTTTACATTGCAATTTTACAAACATAAAATGAATGTGTTCAGACAGGAAGGCAAACTGGGTTGTACAAGACAGTCAGGTGCTTAACAGTTGAGAACATAAAGTAGCTGAAGAAAGGGATTAAATAAACAGAGATGGCCAACACATATACAGGGTTGGAAATTTGAATCTGCCTGGTCATACCCACAGCCGGCTATTTTTTGGGGGGGTAATTTTCAGTTCAACTTTTTAAAAAATGGTACCAGTTTGTTCGCCATGTCATGAGGATTCAGAATATATATAGTTTTTAGGGCTACATATTATAGTTTGGGAGTTTATCCTGGACAGACAGACAGACAGATGTAGCCTTTTATGCATATAGATGTGTGTATGCATGCCTCATAAGGTCCAGCAGCCCCCAAAACAAATATGTGGGCGCAAGTTAGCGGGGCATCCCATCTCTGTCCATCAGGGGTGACAGTGTGGTGTGTTAAGTCAGCAGGCTGTGGCCTGCAGCGATATGAAACCACGCAGAGACATATGGTCTTAGTATTGTGCAAGTCTTTAGGTTGAAGGGATGGAATTGTGTGACAGTGTTTGTGCCATCACTAGCCCCTACAGTTACCATGATCATCCGTCCATCCATCCATACAAATTCTGTACTTTTGCTCAGCCAGTTGGAGAAAAAGGTTAGAGGACACACTCGTTCTGACAAACAACATTCTCAGGGTCTCAGGTATGTGTCTGAAGGGTAATTTAGAGTTAACCCCGTGTATGACGACACCCTTTGCAGAGCCAACTGTTGTGTTTATGTTACATTAGTCCTACTGGTACCAGAACACATGAGTTCTCCTGATTTAAAAAGAAGTAGCACAAATAAAGACAATACATCAACTTAGATTGTGCAACATTTCCTAAGGTCTATACAATTCTTACATTGAAACTGGCTCTAATAAAGACATAAATAAATTTAATTAAATTGCTGCCTTGAGATGGCACTCAAGTAGGATGGTACTGCAGTAGTTTGTACTCTTGCATCCCAAAATGAATGTCTATAGTTCAAGGCCACTGGTGACCCAACCTGAAGTTACATTGGAAAGAACATCCATTGGTTCAAAGCTTCCTGTATCAAAACCTGGAGTTGCATCATGAAGGGCATCCAGAAGTACAAAACCACCCATGTCTCAACCTGGTGCTGCATCAGGATGGGCGTCCTGCCGTTCAAAGCCATTTGTGTCCCAAATTGGTGTTGCACCAAGACAGCCATGCAGTGGGTCAAAGCCACCAGTGTCCCAACCTGGAGATGCATCAGGAAGGGTATCGGGTGGTTCAAAGGCATTTGTGTGCCAACCTGGTGTTGCATCAAGACAGGAAACCGGTGATTCAAAGCCACCAGTATCCCAACTTGGAATTGCATCAGGAATGGCATCCAGCGTTTCAAGGCTACCAGTGTTCCAACCTGGAGTTGCAGCGATAAGGGCATAAGGCAGTTCAAAGTCCCTGATTACCCAACCTGGAGTTGCATCAGGAAGGGCATCCAACAGTTCAAGGGCACTGGTGTCCCACCTTGGAGCTGCAGCAGGAAGGACATCCGGACGTTCAAAGTCAGCAGCTACCTAACCTGGAGTTGCATCAGGAAGATGCATCTAGCAATCAAAGGCATCTGTGTTCCAATTTCGACTGGCTTCAGGAGTGACAGTTCAAAGCCACCAGTACTTCAACCAAGAATTGTAAAATGAAAGGTATCTGGTGGTTAAAGGCTACGTATACCCCCACAATCTAGGTATGCACCAGGAGGGTCATCATGTAAACATAGGCCAAATGGTGAATGGACTGCATTTACATAGTGCTTTTTCACCTGAATCAAAAGCTCAAAGTGCTTTACAATGATGCCTCACATTCACTCACACACACACTGATGTCAGGGTGCTGCCATGCAATGTCTTCATGACACACTAGAAGCAACTTGGGGATTAAGGACCTTGCCCCCTTAGTGATTTTTCAGCCTGTTGGGAGTTTGAAACGAGGACCGTCACTTCCCCATCCATTCATGTTGGGGAATTAACATGTGACTCTGTAGTGGATCTGCTGTGGTGAACCCGAAAAAGACTGGAGAACCCCTAGTGGAGGACAAACAGTCTTTTGTTTATCTGTCCTTAACTGAGACAAACTACAAATAGTGGTGCTATTTTGGCCATGTGTAAACAAGGTTGAAACCAATGCAAGCATCATAAGCGTATGAATTAAAAATGAGGCTCAATTTGCATCTGGCTCAAAATTTAATCACATCTTCTTTGACATAATGCCTGCCTGTCTATGAAATTCTATCATATTTTGTTAATTTCTTTTTGATATATCTTGCTGAAAATCAGACAGACAGTCAAACAAGCAGCAATGAAAACAAGCCCCGTGGTTGATCTAATAAACATAATGAATGCTCAGCTTGAGGAGTGAAAAGTGCATGTGACCATGTGGTGTGTTATGCACAAACTGAACACATATGACAAAAGTTGTCATCAGTAATTCTAATTTTTTTATTAGGCTAAGCCCTGAAGAGCAGTAAAATGTCATACGTCCACATTTGTGTTTGTGCTTCTGTTTCTTTATTTGCATAGGTGTACAACCCAACGCACGCACTGCAATGTCTCTTAATTAACCCAGTTTTCCCCTAGCAGTAAATTGACACAAGAATCTGCGCTCTATTTAAGCTGTAAATGTACACTGTATGCATTTAATTGTTCAATAATTAAAAGGCTTGTTGTCCCTCTCTGGAAAGTAAAGGCCGATCGCCTGTATTCCAGCTAATACAGGGTTATTACACGGCTCTCTCTGCTAGCCAAGCTACTCAAAAAAGCGCTTCAACAGCACTGAGTCTCAGCTACTTGGTGCACGCCAGAAAGAGCAGTCTGGTTTCACACCCAGTCAACAACTGACTGCATCACGTCTGTGGGTAGTAGTAATTATGTAACGGCTGAGTGGATCCTTCTCATTTGATTGGTGGCTTGTATGTCATGTGACATGGATTATTCATACCATTTGCCATTGTGTTTCACTGACCGTACAATAGTTATTTTTTAGCGTGCAATTTTGGTGCTATATGAAATGTGCTATTACATGCAGGCTCACACTACCGGGGTGGCATTTAGCTAAACATAGTGGAGTTTGTTTTGCTGGCAGACGACGATTTGAAGGAGCTAATTGACGCTGCTAATTCTTCTACCACACACACACACACACACACACACAAAAAAACAAATCCTCTATGCTGTAAGCCATCTGGAGTCATGAAGAGCTGTTAGGATTTAAAGCTGGACAAATTTCTGACGTGATTTTTCGCTGGACTTTTTGCTTAGAAGTACACAAAGTCATTGCATGGCATTATGGACTACATTGCTGCAATTTTGGACTGTAATTTAAAGTTTGTGTTGGACTGTTAAGCCCAAGCAGAGGGTCACCCCTTTGAGTCTGGTCTGCTTGAGGTTTCTTCCTCAAATCATCAGAGGAGTATTTTTCCTTACCACTGTCGCCTGTGTGCTTGTTCTGGGGGTTGGCAAGGTTGGACCTTACTTGTGCGAAGCTCCTTGAGGCAACTTTGTTGTGATTTGGCGCTATAGAAATGAAATAAATTGAACTGACTGTTAAACACCAGTGGAACACCAAAATGTAAGTCCCTTTGCTGTTGTTTATAAATTAATATAATATCAAATGACAAGGATCTATTTTAGCTGTTATATAAAACAAATAATGAATGTTTTTCACTCTTTCAATGGAACAAATATTTAATTCGGTGAAAGGTGGAATGTTCCATTCAACGAGGCCTTGTTGAATGGAACATTCCACCTTTCACCTCATGAAATATTCGTACCATTGAACACAAACATTCATTATTTTTATAATGTTTTATTCAGTTAGCTGCTCTCTGGGACATCCTGAGAATTTGCTGGATCCCCAATAACTTCTTGGGCATCACAGCCGACGTGTACACAGCCGCTGTGAGTGCTGCTGCCTTTCTCTTTTGATGCAATTTTTTTATTAAGATGGCAAAACTATGAATATGATAAATTATTGTTTCTTGCGGACTATTTATGCAGGCCTGAAATAGCAGTGTTTCATAATTCATTAGCTACTTTATGCATCTCTACAAATATGCATTCCTTTCACTATGTGTGTTTTCTCAGCCTGTTCTTTGGCGCCGACTCAAAACAACAAAGCAAATAAAAGAAAAGGAATCTGCTTTTGTTCTGACCATCTCTTTGAATTGTGCATGACGTCGTGCTCATTTACTACACCAAAATAAATTTGAAAGCTTACAAAACTAGGTGAACGTGGCTCATTGCATTTTAATTTTTCTCTCTCTCTCTCTCTCTCTCAGCAGGGAAGAGCTTCTTTCATGGGCCTGAGCGTAAACTGACAATGTTTCATCAAAAGCACAGATGGTTTATTTGAAGTTTTGATTCTTACAAAGGCTCTGCGCTGCCAATATGATGCAAAAGCAGTTCAATTAATCTTTTTTAAAGGATATCTGGTCGCTTCTGCTGTAGTCTTTGGTGCTCACGCATTTGTTCACTTTTTGACACATTTTCAGCTTATTTGCAGCATATATTTTACCCAATCAAGCCCATCTGTCCCTCTGGTCACCTGACTCCTGATTTCCGACCCTGTCGGTAATGACTCACTTCAGTATTTCTCTGGAATAGCCGGTGGTTGCAATCTTTTTGTCAGGTGGCCCCTGGCAGCTAGACTTCAGCAGCGTGTGCGGTCCCCGGTCCAGCATCATGGTAGAGGTTGCCGTGGCGATGACAGCTACTGCATCACGGACCCTGGCCTCAATGTTGTAATCCCATTCGTCATATGACACTGAGATAATCCCTGAGAAAGACACATAAGGAGTGATGCAGGTGAAATGTAAGGAGAGAGAAGAAAAACAGGCAGAGATGGAAAGGATGGAGACAAGATAAAGAAGGGGAAGATGCGACTTGACAGACAGGAAAAACAGTTCAAATGTCTTGTTTTCAGATCACATACTTTCACCACAAATCTAAAAGAAAAGGACAAGCAAGCTGATGTAACTCAATCACTCAAATACACGTAGGCAAAAATGACTGAATACAACAAATATTTGATACCTTTTGATTGCAGCTATATTAAAATTAACTGTATATTTTCACTTGTTACACTGTTCACATTGACAGAATGTAACAATTTTAGGAGGAAAAACACAGCATTCAAATAATACTAAAGGTAGAGCCAACACATTATTCGTTGAAGGAGTTAGGGACTTGAGCATGTTGGGGTTTAGTGATTTTTTTTTTCCAATGAGAATATGACATGCAGGATTGCTCCAGAGTAGAACTACCAACCCCCCTATTTACAAACAGCATGCACTTGCACCCCTGTGGTGTACTTTCTTGCCCAAAATGTGTAGTCCTTTTGCCTGATTTCTACAGTGGTTGATAGAGGCTACAAAACTCCCAAATGAAAACAACATTTGCAAATGCAGAAAACAAACACAAAGACGAAATAAACTGCATCAATACCATAACAAGTTGTTGCATCAAAAAATGTTGCAAATTGGAAAAAAAAACAAACAAACAATAGACACCTGTAAACAGAACACAAGCAATATGACCTTCATCAACTGTAACAATATGATAAATTGTCTGCTGCAAATTCACACAATGCACCCAAACATAGACATGTTGCAAATATCCACTGCGTACCTGCAATGTAAAGAGATTTCTGCCCTGAGGACTTTAACCGATAGACCAACCGAAAGAACAAAATGTTGCAGTTCCTTGACTGGCCGCTTCAGGTTTTCTCCAAAACAGAGCACATTCCCAAAGGAGTCAATGTTAAAATGCCAAACGTCAGTGCAGAATTGGTTTTAGTCTCTATAGCTAGTATGGGGGGAGTTCTAACTTCTTAGTTTAAAATGTTTTAAGCTATAAAATTCTGTAAAATTGGAGGTGTGGCCACTTTCTGAGTGACAGAGGCTGAGGCCAGTGTCTCTCCATTTCAAAGTGTGTTTTAAAGTATTTTATTATAAACACCTGGAATAACCTGGCTTGTTGTGTTGTGAAACATCCCAACAGATCATCTAAGATGTCCCTGCTGTAATATTTGCACTGAGTGAAACACTTATATTTCATATTATATGGTAACACTGTAAGCATTTTTCAGCAGCTGTGGGCTGTCTGATCCGTTAGGTGCCTTTAATGCACGATTACTGAGAAAATAAGCGGCTCATAACTTTAAATGTCCACACCAAACAAAACCATTAGGAGAACCACCAGGCAGTCCCCAAAAATATGATTTAATAAACACCCAAACTGAAGTTAGCCTGTTATCTTAAGTGGTTTGGACTCAAAAAGAGGAGCGTGTTCAGGCTTCTTTCATTACACACTGAGCCACCAACACTCCGCCCCTTTATGCATTAATGTGACATAGCCAGAATCAGCTGTGCCACCGCTGCCAATGGGCTTTGGCGGCTCTCTACAGAAAACCTATGACGTAGCACAGGCCCTTGTCCAGTATATGTAGAGTTGATGGCAGAAATCTCATATTGGGTTGTTTGTACTTCTGTTGTCTTGTGGAGTTTGTGCATGCATTGTCTGAATTTGCAGCAGACCATTTATCAAATAAAACTGTTACATGTGCTGTAAGTTATGTTTGTGTCCTCTGTTTGCAGGTTCTTTTGGGTTTTTTTTTTGCCAATTTGCAAGACATTTTTGATACAACTACTTGTTGTGTGAAGCGCCTTGAGGCAAGCTTGTTGTGATTTGACGCTATATAAATTAAAATAAATTGAAACTGAAATTATTATTGTTTTTCCTTTACATGAGGGGCTGTGGCAATGGTACCAACCTCTACATGCTCCAGGGGTTGGTAAGGTTAGACCTTACTTGTGTGAAGCACCTTGAGGCAACTTTGTTGTGATTTGGTGCTATATAAATGAAAATAAATTGAAATTATTATTATTGTTTATATTTAGACAGGTGGTTCACATCGAACATGCTGTCTGATAAAAGGCTGGTTGCCCGAAACGTTACATTTATCTTTGTAAATAATTTTTTTTTTGTATCGGAGTGCTGTGGCTGTGCGGATCATTTGGTTTCTCTCTTTGGTATTTTTTGTTTTGGTCCTGCACACCTTTTCATGTGTTTTGGATGTGCGGGTCTTCATTGCATCATCAATGGTACCAACCCCTACATGCTCTAGGGGTTGGTAAGGTTAGACCTTACTTGTGTGAAGCGACTTGAGGCAACTTTGTTGTGATTTGTCGCTAAATAAATGAAAATAAATTGAAATTGTTGTTGAATTGAAGCAGGGGTTATTTTTGATCATTTACTTTTTATATATTTGTGTTTTCTGCATTTGCTGCCATTGTCTTAATCTGTCTTAGTTTCCAAAATACAATAAAATATAACGTAATGCTAAAATACTCTCAGCCTTATTAGTGGGGCGGCATAACAAAACAATTGTCCATTTTGTGATAAAAGCATGGAATTTGGCACACATATTCTAAATTAACTAATGTTTATTTTCAGATATGGAGCCATCCTGGAGCTGACCTCTAATGCAAATTATTGGCTGAAATAAAAGGATTAATAAATGGAATAGTTTTTACTGTGTTGAATGCTTGGTCTCCAAAGTAAATGTCAAACAAGGTTGATGTCCATAGGATTCTAAGACGTATGACATATGTTACGCCATAACATGATAACTAAGCATGACAGATGGTGCAAACTATTCCTTTTTAAAATGCTATTAACGCAACCAATAAAGCATGCATTTTGGCATCTAGATGTGAGGAAGATGATTTGCTGAAGTTTAAACCGAGCATCATAATGGGGAAGAAAGGGTATTCAAGTGACTGTGAATGTGGCATGGTTGTTGGTGCCAGACGGGCTGGTCTGAGTATTTCAGAAACTGCTGATCTATGGGGATTTTCCACACACAACTACCTGTAGGGTTTTCAGAGAATGGTCCATAAAAGAGAAACTGCTGCCTTGTTGATGAAGAGAATGTTGATCAGAAGAGAATGGGCAGTTTGGTTGAATGGGCAACTGCATGATGGCATCATGTCAATATGGACCAACATCTCTGAGGAATGTTTCCAACACCTTGTTGAATCTATGAGGCAAAGAATTAAGGTAGTTCTGAAGGCAAAAAGGGGTCCAACCTGTACTAGCCAGCTGTACCTAATAAAGTGGTCGGTGAGTGTATATAGTATATGAGTGTGTGTATGTCTTTGGAAGACCGTTTTTCTTGTCATTTCACTATTCTATACCTTTTGTTGATTTGTATTCATCTAATTTGTGATAGAAGGGTGTAGATGTATACCCTGAAATGACAATAACACCTGCTGAGCTTTTGTTTGATTGTACCTATAGGGAAGACAGACGGAACATGGTCTGCATCTCCGGCAACCAGTGACGGCACAATCCATGTGTAGCCATAGCCTGTGAGGCCTACAGAGTGGGCCACCTCAAAAATCATGGTAGCCTCCTCCTTGGTGCAGTAGAGCAGAATAACAGGGCTCTGCAGTTTTTTCAGCTGATTCTGGATCTTCGAGTCTCCGTCGTCCACTGACATGTCTAGCAGGAGGACTTCTTCTAGTTCCCAGCCCACAAAGCTGTTGTCAATTGTACTGCGGATCTACATAGGAAAGGGAGAGAGGTGACAGAAGCTTTACTGCACATGTACAGGCTGCAGATATACAATTTGTTATTCAGGGGATATAATGGCCTGAAACACACCGAGACGTTTCATTCATCAGCTGCCTTACAGCAAACCTGTTTTACTAATTCTCTTGGGGGTAAGGAAGCAGCACTCCGTTTTTAAAAATGCAACCACAGCAGGATTAGATAATCATCTTGACAAAATCTTACAGCTGTTTCTTAAACACAATCACAGTGGAATTTCTTACCAGGAGATTGTGCCAACTTTATTATCTTTTAATGGAGCATCTAATGAGTTATGAAGTTACTTTGTAGGGCAGCAGAAGGTGAGAACCTATATCAACTTTGTGCTGAAATATGTACATCTCCAACTACCCGAGGGATTTGCTTTGTTTTTGCATTTCAGAGTCATACATGGAATTCTTTGAGGAAATCAATTAAAATGGTCCTATTCAAGTTGAACAACAGGAACAGAAGACCATGACTGATAGATAATCCACACATTCTCCTGTTCTGCACCGAAAAAAGGGCAGGTTTTGTGGCTTTCTGCTTAATAATTAATAGAGGACAATGGGATGAAAGTGAGGAGATTCATGGTAGTGGTGATAAGCAGTGGTGGGCACAGAAGCTAACTTAAAGGTTAGCTTCGCTAACTGCTAATCCACCAACTTAAAAGTCAACTGTGGCCCTGTTTACATGCATGCTAAAAATACAGTCCTTATCTGATTACTGGAGTTATGTGATTATTCACGTGGTCATGTAAACAGAAATATAATGCAATGCTAACATACCCTCAGCCGGATGAGCAAGTAATCAATGAAAGAGTGTGTAGAAAGAATGTGACTGTTTGACCCCTTCAAATAGGTCAAGGTTAGCCATTTTTGAACTTGTCCAAGGTCTGTGTCCCAAGAATGCCCCGTCAATTCGAAGATCCTGGCAGTAATAGGACTGGACTTATGCTGAGCATGTACAGACGGATGGATGGATGGAGAGACGGATATAAAGTCTTTGCAATATCCGATGGCCATATTTTGGCCTCGGGTAAAAATGCAATATGCTTTATTGGATTATGAGAAATCGAATTAACACACAGATTTCTCCCCAGTAGTCCCAATTTAGTCTTGTACATGTATACATTAATCTCTTATTTCATTCTTTTATATCTGAGCATGTGTTACACAAATTGTCATATACATTTCCAGAGGTACAGTGGGATACATCTCGTCAGGGCTCATAACATCCGTCATCAGATTGCAAAGTTCGATGATGCAAAAACACCTTTTGTGTAAGTGCTTCAACATCACTTGTATATTGTTTCAGTGTACTAAAGAGCAAATTTCTTGGTGACCTATATGTTTTCTAGACATATATACTGGATCTGAGTGGAGTTTGCAGTGGTCTAAAAGCATGACGTCATATTTCCTCTCTGTTTGTGTGCCAGGACATCAAACAACTCCGCTGCACCTCCTTGCTAAGAGAGAGAGAGAGAGAGAGACAAACAGGTGAGCTTAGGCCCTGGCTGCTGACATCGCATACTTTCATATTAATAATTGTATGAATGTTGTAGAATTTTGATTTTTCCTGTAGCCAGGTATCGCAATGTGGTGAAGACCTTCAACTCAGGTGTTATTACGTTACCACGCTGGGTAGGAAAAGTAAGCTCATTCCTGATGAGGTCAACCACAAACAGTATCCCTGCACGATCGAGCCGGTAGCGAATCACTGAATCACTGCCATTCAACATACGGACAATGTCTCTCCTTCCTCTCTGTCTTTCTGCCATCTTGTCTGTCTGTTTAAAAGTCCTCCTCCCTCCTCTTAACAGTTTACACCTTAGGACCTCTCTTAAGGCCTAAGATGCTTTGTGAATAACTTATCTTACCAAGGGAAAAGTCTAAGGAATGTCTAAGAATTTGAGGAATTCTAAGATTTTTCTTAGAATGACGTCACTAAGAGCTACTTTTTCCCTTAGGATACTTTGTAATTACAGGCTCAAGGTTTTCTGATTATTGCATTACTGAAGTGCATGTAAATGAGGCAGATCAGATTATTACCATTATCTGATTACTCCCAGTTATGGGATTATTACAGTCATCTAAGTGGGACCAGTAATAATGCTGAACATATAATATGCTGAAACATTTAGCTGAAACTTCCAATAACTGCTAACAACCAACGTCTATTGTATGAATTAAGCTTTGGGGTTTTTGTTGTTCCTGTTGTGTGTGTGTATTTTGTGGCTCTAAAATCTCAGAAGTAGAGATCTGACATTTTAATATATTGGAGCGTAAACATGGACAAACAAACATTAACAGCAGTTTACATTCAACACTTTATTCACCGTACAGAAAGTAAACAGTACATTTGGAAAATAATTTTAATAATCTATTAAATATATTTACTCTGATTTGACCTGTGGCTGATCCACCTCCTTGAGATGATGTTTGCCTTCATTTCACTTTTTGAATTAGTGTATGAAATCCAACAGGAACAAACCTGCATGATTGTACGGACGCTTTACAATTTTTTTTTTTTTTTTACTGTTTAACTTTGTTTAAAACAATGTCAGTTGGCTTAAAGTTCCTGGAACTAAAGTTCCTGGAAGCTAGTTCATCTGCTGATGGTTTTCAAAGTTAACTGAAAATCTAATCTAAATCTAATCCACAAGCAGCAAAGTTAGCTTTGCAAATTAGCCATGAGCTGATTAGCTGGACTGTGCCCGGGTGGTTGCCATTCAGAATCCAAGGCAGTACTGTCGTGTGGTGTCTGAGGTGACCTGACAGACGTAACCTATAATAACTGAGAAGAACCCGTTTGAAAATACGGCTTCCGGAAGTACACAGGAAATCAGCACATGGGAGCGAGCACATGGTTCACACCTTGCTTGTAATAATGAAAACACATTACCTTCCATTTCGTAAAAACCGCACATACATTGAGTGGCTGGCATAAGCCGATAGATAAGAGTGACATATTTTCATTTCAGCGTTCATCCTGAGGCAGCGCAATAACTGTCTGCACAAATATTAACAATTTGTCTGGTTCACCTTCACCTGTGGATTTGAGATGGTTGGTTTTAAAATTTTAATATACTTTCAGGTTTAGAGCACAGCGGTAAGCTAAAGCTTGTGATACGAGACGTGCACTCAGTCATCCAGCCTTTGGTTGCAAAGGTGCTGGAGTTTATCCCAGCATGCATTAGTCAAGAAGCAGGGTTCAGTGCAGACAGATTACCAACATTAAGCTTCAGTGGGCAGAATAGGATCAATGTGATTCAGTCTTTATCTAAACCTGCTTATCCTGATGAGCAGAGCTCAATTACACTTGACCAAGAAGGAACAACACTGCCCCGGCTGGATTCAAACGTGTGGTATTACATGTCAGGTTTTACACTTTTTTGGGGTGTAAGAGTGAAAACCAACTTTCTTGGCGTTCTTACCTGAAGACTGAACAACAGAAACAACAGTTCAAGAACGTACATAGAGTAGCTGCTGTGGACTGAACTGATTTGAAGAAAACAGATGTGAAAGTAGGACAAAGGGTCTTGATTCAGCCACAAACTGACGCGGTTCATGCACAAAGAAAAAGTGGACTAGAGTGAAAGATTCCACAAGGCTTGTAAAACAAAAATATCAGCTTGTATGGGCAATAACTCAATATCAATTTCATTATATTTATATAATGTAAAATCACAGTCACCCCAAGACGCTTTACAAAACCAGGTTCTAACACCAGCATCACCAGCTCAGTTGGGCAGCCACCCGCTCTGGTCACCGCAACAAGAAGTCTAGTATCTCACTGGGCTGCGACAGCCTGTGAACCGCATCCGCGAGGAAGTTCACACAGTTCGGCACGAGGTTCGCAGCTGCTCACCGTGCCATCTAATGGAACTCAGTTTTATGCGTGGCTCGGCTGGGAACACACATTCCGGCTGTACACGCATCGTGCACGGCCACAGAGTAGTGCACAAACTGGATTTTCTCTTTATTTATTTATTTTTCTGAGGACCGCAGTCTAATGCTGCCAGCAGGCGGCAGGGACAGCGGACTTCACCTGTGTGCTGAACGTGGATGAGGAGATCCAGATTTATTGTTTTTTTTTTGTTTTCATCATCTGTGAGGACGTCAATGGAACTTGAGAGACGCAGCTCATTGGACATCATTCTGTAAGTCTGAGAGTGGTTGTTCATGTGTTTCTTCTTTTTTATTTTTTGTTTAATTATTATTTTCAGTGCTTTTTCTGCCTAAAGTGGGGAGATTTTCACAACCTCTTTCACATAACAATGTAATAATCCACAGTCATCCTGAGCACTGTGTGCACAAACGTGTCATCATTTCAGCTATGCCAGTGGCACTCAACATCTGTGAGAGTGCCGTGTGGTAGTCACGCTCAAATCCTTGCACCTGCATAGACCACGCCAGTGCAACTCGACTTTTGTATGGGTGCTATGCGCCATATCAGTGGCTCTCGTGCGGTGTGTGTGTGTGTGTAGACTGCTCACGATTTGTGGCTGTAATTATTGCCATCACTTCAGATGGCATTCGGCGGACAGTCGGCCATCATGTGCACACATGACGTGTCCAGAGGACCAATTCAGTAAGATTCCACATGAGAAAGTTATCGCCTTTTTGCCTGTTTTCGTGTCTCCGCCTCCTCTCGTGTGTCAGTGAGATACTAGCCAAAACAACTGCAAGGAGAAGTGTGATGTCCACTGCATGGTCACATGGTATAATTTATATGACACCTAAATGGATCCTTGTCATTTATTTGGTGGATTGTATGTCACGTGACATTAATTATTTCTCCATGTTGTCCAAGTGTCTCACAACCACTGAGTAAGACATGAAACACTAGGACCCAAAACACTTGGACCTTTGTTGTCCTGCAAAGGTATCAGCTTTGTCAAACACCTCATGTCTCTACAAGTTTGACACTTTCACCGCACACAAATATACTTCTGATGGCCAAGTCTGGGAAGTCATTGAAAGCTTAGAAGCAGACAGGTGACTACTTTTGGGAAGTGGGGATGGAACAGTGGTCTGTCTCAGGGGTAACCAGTGTGGGCTCGGGACAGTTTTGTAGGGTAGTGGATGTAGCGTTGCACAGCACTGGTGCATGCTCCCAGGCTATGGTTAATACTTATGCATGAGATTAAATTATAGCAGAAAGGATAGTAACTGGGATTTTAACTAATGGGAATAAATTACTAGATCAAGATCAAAGGTTAGTGTATGAAATGTTAGAATTTGGCTAATAAGTTGTATAGTATGTACTGCTTGTGAAGCATAGCCTGAGCCTGATAAAACCAGGACATCCTCTGACGTCACAATTTCAGAGCCTTTGAAGCTTAAAAATATAATTTTCTGACTCTGACCAGCTTTCTATTCTGTTCAGATGTGTGTCTGATGTTCTTTAGGATCTCATACCCTTGAACAATGTGTGCTCATCCCCAGCGATAAGGAGGTTGAAGCCTCAGCGAGTGGAGACTGTGGTGCCGCATTCAAAAAGACGTGTTCGGCTGCTCTGCGTTTTTCATGAATGCAATCAGAAAATGGAACTTTCTGGCCACGTGAATTACAAAGTACCTACAGTAGTTTATCATTTGAGACATTGGAACCACACAATCATGTCCTGTCCTGTACTTACATTTTTAAGACCATTTCATGAATCGCAACTGACACTGTTCAGGGCACTGTATATAAAACTCACAACGAAAAATGCAGTTAAATGCCAGAAATCCCTTAGTTTGACATCATATAACTCTGTCGCTGTTGCACGAAACGGTTAAGATGGTGAAGAAGTTGCAATATTTTGTTACTGCAACTGTTCAGGAAACATTTAACTGGGTCAAATCTACTCTCATTGAATACTTATGAGCTTGCTGTGCAAATTATTAAAGAGGAAAAAAAAAATAAATGAATGCATGATTAAAAAAAAAACAGCCAGTACTCAGTATTTAAGAACTGGGATTGTGAGTCCTAAAAAAAAAGCAAAGAAAATGTGATCTGTAATGAGGCCAGGAAGCATGTGCTGCTGCACCAGGTCACCCCATCTGTCACACTAAAGACCTGCCATAGCTGCTGGATGACAACCACCCAGATAGACGATCAGTTTATCCCCACCTCCATGAATTAGCAGTCTGCCTGCTGCAGCCAAATGATACATATTGTCCCTTTAACCTGTTCCAGCTGCCCAGAGAAGCGTGCCACATGGCCAAAATATTGTAGGCGATGTTCCCTGTCAAAGCAAGTGGAAAGCCTCATCTGAGTCTTGCTAAGTAACAGCACATTTGACAAAAAGTCACTCCAGCTGTAGCCAAGGATCCTCCAAAGTGTGCTACTGTAGTATCAAAGTCATCCAGTTGATGCCTTAGATCACTGTCTCGTGTCTTGCAATCAGTACAGTGAGACTAGAAGCACCAGGATCAGCATCACCAAAAACCCTTGTCCATGACCTTTTGGAGTGGAAGGAACACTGTGTTCCCCTCCACTGTGGCTGTGGCTGGTGGTGCAACAGACAAAAGTTGCACCATGTATGGATTCTCCAATTACAGCCACAGAATGCCTATAATGCCTTCAAAATTGTTTGTTTGTCCTTTGCTTTTCCTCACTGGATGTATTTTTGCATGTTTGCTATGTCACCATGTTAACAACAGTTCTTATATTTAATTTGTCCAATTACTTATGGCCTCTGAAGAGGGATTGTGTATAAAAATGGCTGGAATTCCTAAATTAATAATGTGATATTAAAGCTCAAAGTCGACACTACAAAAACATCTTGAGTGTTTAATTTCAACTAGCTGTGGTGGTGCATAGACCTTAGGTAGTTGTCCAAATATTTATGGACCTGACTGTTGTACATACCCAAGAGACTTACCATGTGCAAGCATGCACATAGTAAAAGTTTGTATATGCGGTTCATTACCTTGTTGACAAAGTCCTCGTGACCAGGGTAGTAGGTGGTAACCACGGAGAAGATGTACCAGTCGTATTCTTCCATGATGTTCAGCATGACCGAGGCCTGCTGCTCGATGGATGGGCCAAATTGGAAAAACATGGAGTGGTCGTCCTGGAAACCAGAGGCACACAAGCCAATCAGCAAACAAGGTCATGAGTCATTCAGCATGAGATGAAACTGGAAGGTAGGACACAGACCATTATGGATTGTGTCCAGCTTCTACAAGCTGAAGGAAAAATAAAGTACCGTTACAGCAATAGTTTGTTTTCTTAAATTATGCTCTATAGAATATTTGCCAGTGATTTTTTTTTAAATCATACTCATTATGATGCTTGATGCAAAGGCTTTAAAAATACATTTGCATGACTTGTGAATACAGAAAAGTTAATATACTGTAATAGAGCCAGTTTATCATATTTAGCATGTAAATGGATCACTAACATTTATCTTATAAAATCTATTCCATGAGGAGTGAAGATGAGGAGGAGAAGTCAAAAGGGGCTCTTGCAGCTCCAGGAGCCTAATGTCTGGTGTCACAGATGTCAAGGGCAGGCCAGTGACGCATACAAAAGCACCAATCAACTCCTCAGGATGTCGAAGTCTAAATGGGTTATTCATGAATAAGTGACCAGAAGGAACTTCAGACAGACTCTTTAATGAGAATACTGCGGCGTCATGGCTCTTCTGTGTGTCCGGAGTGAGGAACAGTTTCTAATTTCATGGCGGTGAATGGCATCGACAATCTCAGTTCACATCAGGTATCATATGTGCGAAAATTTGTTTAAAATAACTTTGAAATCGAAATATTTTCACAGAAATCTTACAAACAAGTAAATGCAATTCCTGTCATGTGTCCTTAAATTTGTGTTTTTGTTGGCAATGTCCACCCTTTCTCCTACTTATTAAAGGGATTTAACAAGCTAATGTAGGTCACAAGGGGCCTAATTAATGACACATTGTGTAGGTTTCATACTAAAAGTATGCGTATGAACAAAAGCCAAAAATACTGTATAGAAAAAATGACATAAACCCATTCGTACACACACCTGCAAGTATAATCCTCTTTATATATCACACACTATGCACAGGTTGAGCCGCCTCATAGCCCGCCCTCTATATGCCCACATTCAACCACAAATGCAAAATACCTCAAATATTCAAACGTATGTATGAAACCCAGAAATTACCACAGCAACAGAGGGAAGCATAGGAAAAGAAAAATTTCTGAAACCTAAACTGAGGTAGTTGTGTGTGGTTACAGCAGTGGGATAACCAAGTCAAAAAATACAGCAAATGGCAAAACTAGTGGCGACAGTGAGTCCACAAGTAGTGGTTGTTACGAATGGTTGGATGCAGCACAATGGTTCATAATTTAGATGCTGATGAGCCTTAATAAGCTTTAACAACTCATCACAATAACCAGCATAAAACCTTCTAAATAATAGAATATGGAGACAATTATTAATTGTTACATTTGTCTCAGAATCCTTTGAGCTTCTCTGACAACAACATGCTGTTCTCGTTATTAAAATAAAATAACTCCTAAAGTTTTGAGCAGCAACAATAATGTGAGCCCATTTTTAATATAAATTGCAGGAGTGAAATAATTGGCTTCATGCCAGTAGCAGCAGGCAGGGCATCACACTTTGTCCAAATGATGGCGATAACCCAGTTATGTCTACCACTATATATTTACATTGAGCAGCTGCGATGCCACACAGTGCTGGAAAATCTTAAACATGTGGTTTGATATAAAATGTGTCAACTTATATAATTATGGCTCACTATCAGAAATAAAAAACACTAATTTTATTTATGATGAAGTATATGTACTGTAGTATATATGGCGTATGCTTTTTAAGTGGAATTAATTGTATGAGTTATTACCCACTGGTACACAGCATTATTTGTGTGCAAAGCTGCCACTCACATTTATTCAATTCTCTGGCTTCACTTCATCTCCATAGTGTTTGTTTATTTATTATTATAGATTACAGTGTATGCGATAAAACTGAGGTGTGTATCACTTAGCCATTTTGTACATGCACAGTGGTTATAAATGAGGCTCCAGGTGTCTTAAAAATAGAAAATCATTCTATTTGAGCAACATTTGCCTATGTGTTCCTGTACTCCTTCCAGGTCCACTGGCTGATTTTCACAAGTCTTGATTTGTGGATGGCAGTCAACACTAGAATCACTATTAAAGGATTCCGTTTTTGACAAAAGTGAAAGGTTTTCACTCCAATCTGTTTCAAACTCGGCACACATATGTAGGTGGGTTCCGGTGTAACAGTATATCTGTGGGGCGGCCGGGGGGGGGGTATACTAGGATATCTTCCCCCCCCACCTCTGAAAGGCAACATTCCTACAGGGCAGCACTGATTAAAGCTTACCCAAAGGCCCAATCAGGATAGCACAACCTTCAAACTCTATATTTCATGGATGTTTTATGGTCCCAGATGAAGCAGTTTGATTGACGGTGAACAATATTGGTATTCTTCCTGTATGTATCTATAGCTATCTACAATAGTAATATTTCCTATTATGAAATATCTTTAAATTCCCCTTCCAAATATACTCTACAATTATAAGAACCTGATTGACAACCTGAAATATGATAGAACATCTGTCCATGATGGGGTGGGCGGTAAGATATATATCTATCTATTTATCTATCTACCATCTCCCTTGCTTTTTCTTTCGCAGCTGAATTCAAACAAAATCCTTTTTGCAGGTTTGTGTGGAGGTGTGACCTTTTTCAGAACATAGCCCCTGCAAAACAATCAAAAAGTTACAGTTTACGTCGCCGGTGTAGTACATTTCTGTGTGAAAAATTTTCTCTCTCTCTGTCTCTGTCTGTCTGTCTTTGGGATATTACAAAGGTATAACATAGTTGCTTTTTGGATTCATTTGAAGCATTCACATTCAATAAAATTTCAAAAGTTTGACCGTTTTACATGGTTTATTGAAAGATGGTTGGATTTATTGTTCTTGAGTTCTTGTGTTAATAAGTGTCAGCATGAGAATGTTCCTGGTTTGAGGCTACCTATACACCATTCTCCATTTGGAATCAGCGATAAAATTTGCCCAGTGATAATTATAATAATTATTGACATTCTTGTTTAGATTAACTTATCTCCTACACTGAAAAAACAACCAACTTAAAAATCTGTTTCAATTTGTAACACCTGAATGAAATAAGTTGTTTGAACTTAAGTTAGTAAGTTGGAGATGATCTAACTTACTAACTTAAGTTCAAACAACTTAATTAATTCAGGTGTTCCCAATTGAAACAATTCAATTAAGTTGGTTCAACTTTTTTTTCAGTGTATTGTACCTTCAAGTCACCACCGTATTTTCCGGGGGGGGGGGGGGGGGTCATGAAAATGCTGGGCCCTATGTGACTCGTGGCCCCTGGCCTCCAGCCCAGGCAAGTTTATTAATTAATCCAGCAGTTGTCTCTGTGATTTTAGAAGCTGTGCATCAAACACGGTTTGTGGTTTAAGTCAAACAAAAATTCCATGAAACCTAGGCTAAGATCACTTGTCAAAATGAGCCTAGACAACAAGAAAAACATTGTAAATGTCAAATTACTTATTGAAATACTTTAATGACGATGTGAACAAATATAAAGAGCTGCATCTCTTCTAGACTACTAATGTTAATGTTTCGCTGGGTGTTTTTTTTTTTTTTGCTTCTCACTGGCTGACACCGTATTGATTGCTCCTCCAGCTCCCTAAACTCCGTCTTTGTCTCGCTATCACTCTCTCCTATTTTTAAATTTCTTTCAGTGAGCTGAAAGCGGTGTAATCACTCGTAAGCCTAAACCTGCCATTCAGCGGGTCGTAAGGCCGCCACTTCACTCTGCTCCCCTTCTCAGATTACAGCTCATCATCATTTCATTTTTCATATCATAATCACCCATTATCATTTATGCTCTTTATTCACACAATTACCGCCACTGTTTTCTCGTCTCTCGACCTGCCTTGCCACATGTTTTTTCCTTTCTTCTTTGTCCTCTGTTTTTTTTTGGGGGGTTTTTTGCATAATGTCCCACAGCTCCATTAGTTGTCCTCACAGAGGTGTGAAGAACATTGCGCTGGGCAGTTTGTGCATGGTGTTACCAGAGCTGCACACCGGCCTGCGTGCATGCTTTTCTTGTAGGTGTTTTTCTCATCATGCACACAGACACGCACACACACGAGCAAAGCGGTTCACCACGTAAATGTCAAGCTCATTTTTGTGTTTCCCTCCTACAGGATAATTTTCAAGTTACTTTGTTGAAGGTGTGATGCTTTTTGTATCTTCAGCCGTCCAGTGTGGTTGGAAGACGCTGCTTGGACGTGCATGCAAACACCCCTCCGACTGTTATAAAGGCCTTTCCGCAAATAAATCACAGGCACACACAAAAATTCTGATGTGTTTCGAGGTTCACACCCAATAATGTGTTACAAATTACTTTTTTTTTTAATCTGTGAGAACAATGTAAATGTGTTGTGTTTAATGCAAAATTGAGTCAAGATTGGACCCCAAATGTAAGCAGCTGGAACACAACATGAGGGCAAAACCAAGGTGTATAATTCTTCCACGGTGACAGTGAACATGAACCAGATAACCTTTGTGACACAACAACTTCAAACCCCAAAAGACTGTATAAAAACCAAGTGAGTGACTAATCACAAAAACAAAACAATAAATAACAAAGCTGGGAGCAAGACTTAGAAATAAAACTGGAACTTTCACAGGGCGCATGGTGGCAGACAGGAAAATACAATCGACCCACAAGTGAGGAAGCAGACGTGACTTATAAAAGCAAAAACTGATTAACAACAGGTGTGATGACTGAGTGAAGGCAAGAGAACTTAAGGAACACAAGAAGATAACCGGTGAAATAAACATCATGAGAACTTAGGAAATGAAACCGAATCCATAAACAAACATCAAACCCGAAGCATACAACAATAAAAAAATAACCAAAGGACAAAGAGACAACGTGAACGTGCGACCATGGGAATCGACAGTGCAAAATCCAAACACTAAAACCAAAACATACACCATAATACACACAAAACTAACCTAAGACGCATGAGGCAAACCGACAAAATACATAAAGAACACAAGTGCAATAAACAGATGACCCATGTGGGGGGAAAAAAAAACGTAACAACACAACCACAGACAGACATGCCCACACGTAGGGGAGTGACAGTTTTTGAAAAGCCCACGCTCACATGACACACACAGACGCAGGACTTGGGACACACGGGAGGCAGCCATACCAAGACACGCCCGAACATACATACACAGGAACTTAGAAAGCAGCAGGGAGCCGAACCAAGACACGCACACTCATACAGGCCATGGGAGACAAACACCCAATGGCCCAAACGCAGAACAGCAGGTGATGAGACTCACGTAAAAAACAGAGATAATTAAAGGAACTGAATCTCAACAAAATGTTTGTAACTTGGGTGTAAAGACAGAATTTCACTTGAAACTGCCTCATGAAGATGGGAAGAGAGATCAAAACCAATACTAACAAAAGGTTGACAAAGTATTTCAGAACGTGAGTGACTTTTTGCAGACCGTTGCTTTGCTGAATAGATCTTCACTCTTTTAAAACATAGGCAGGTGTATAGTGAGGCTAGTTGAGGTTATAGTTACTTCATGGGTGCTGTCAGACTAGAAATATAACATATGTGTTTACACTGCACAGGGAGTAACTGCTTGAGCTCATGTGACTCATGTAACACTTCAAAAAACTATTTTCCCAATATGCTAGCACATCCAAAGAAACTCTTTCTGAAAGAGCTAGCACAGTACATTACTAGCACAGCGGAATACCGCCGCTGCACAAAACTATGTGGCCTAGATGTGGAAATAGTTCAAATTTCAAAACTTGTATGCATTTCAACAAATAAATAAATGAATTCTTCCCCACTCATTTGCAAGAGTAAAGTCACTAGATCTTCACTAAACAGTAGAGAAATCAGATTTAGAGCCTTGTTTTGAAAATGGAAGCGTGTATTACCTGTCCAAAATGGCAGTCAATTTTGGGTGCACAAAATGTTCCATGTTTTCCACATACTGTGCACAATATATACGCCCTAGTCAATTAGACAAGCTGTTGAAAACCATCGAAGATGAGTGCGCGCTTCAATGATTCTCGCCAACTTGTCTAATCAAAACCTCACCTACATTTGATGATCAAAATTAGCAAAATCTATGTGACAAGGATTAGCATGGCTCACCCTGCTTATCTTTGATCTTTTAAGTGATGCGTCATGAGTAGGAGCCTGCTGTAACAAAAGTTCAACGCGAGTGTGGAATGAAATAAACAATCCACCCAGCTGACTGACATGAAAGCACAAGTAACCAAAGAACACACGAGAGTGTGTTGCACTTAAAAATGGTCAGTCACATCCCCATCCGTTTTTTTTGGGGGGGGGGGGGGCACTTATGGCTCTTTGACAGAGATAATCTGAGGTGGTCTGCAATGATTTTAATCAGCATGCCAAATAAAGCCCAATCTTCAAACGATAAAGATCAAGTTAGTCATGGAGCATGCGTTGGAGCCACATGTCACCACACGGCGGAATCGCCCTGGTTCCTGAATGACAAGCACCCAAGCAGAAAATAGGTCTATCCCCACCTCTTGAAGGTAATCATCTAACCACCTTAGGCAGCTAAAACCGGGTCATCACCTTTCTTTTTTGTAGCAGCTGGGGCCCTCAACACTGAGGCACCTACCTGTTGGATCATGCCTAGCAAAGTGTGCCACATGGCCAAAATTTCTTAGCTGACACTCCTGCACTACCTTACCATGCAAGTGACACTCATCTGAATCTCTCTAAGTAACCACTCATTTGACACAAATTTATTCCACTGGTACCTGTAATACCCAAGGTACCTGCAGGAGAACACCAAGGGCCTCTGGACAGTGGTGACTGGTGCAGAGTGTTGCTACACGGTGGCACCCAGGTCCAAAACTGAGGCGGCTTATGCAGGTGGGCATCTGAGTCTCATGGAGTCGTGAGGTCACTGGACAGGTGTTTTTGGTGCAAATACCTCTGCAGGAGAACAAAGGTCCAAGGGTTTGGGGTCCTGGTGCTTCCTGCCAAACTGAGATGACTGTGAGACCTGGACTCTAACCAGCGACCTAAGGTGGCAACTAGATGTCTTTGGTACTAGGTCCCATTGAAGGAACTTTGGGTACTACTTGAATGAAACAAACAAACAAACAAACAAACAAAAAATCCAATTGAGCCTGGAGAAATCACAAGCCACAGTAGTATTTGCACATTTGCAATAACAAATAAACAAAACTAACAAGAGAAAGAGTTGAATGTGTAGACCGACACCTTCAGACCTGCTTGCAGTTCCGTCTTCCCATCCCTCAGCGGGTGGCGGCGATAATTACACTTTGAGTTTGTGTGCCTCTTGCTGCTTTCATGCTCATCCTGAGTCATCACACCCACACAGAAATCTCAAAATAGAGAAACCACACCGCAGTGGCACTGAATCAGCAGCAGCTAGCTGCAGACGAGCATGAATTAGGCCAAACAAAAGCAGGTAGAGGAGTCACAGGTGAATCTGTGTGCAAATACGGCGCCGCAAATGCAAAGCTCGTTTTGATAAGACACACCTGTGTCTCATTCCAGCTCCCCGAGGTGCCGCTGAGCTGCTGAGATCCTGAGTAAACTCAGACCAAAATGTCAAATCAGTAAATAAAACAAACACCCCGATTAATGTGGAGCTGCAGATGATTCAAAGCCGTTAAGACACTGAGCAATGGGTGTATTTGATTTCACTCATTCTCACGGACGCATCTTAGTTGCGTAGCCAGCACCAAGCGGGCCTTGAAGGCTGGCGTGTCACTGCGTGCTACAGTTTGAGCGGTGAGGGGACTTAGCTGAAAGCCGGAGGCTGAAGGGATTTTGGCAACTCATCTCCATGTCATGCCGAAGAAAGCCCGTCACCAATTAGAGCTGCGGAGGAAGACTGACATATCGGGCCGCAACTCGGCGAACCCTGGTGGGAGACGAGAACAGAGGCTGTGTCTCTTAAAGCCGGGAGATAGAGAGAGGGACGGAGAAGAGTCTCGCTTGAGAAAACAGGCGAACCCTTAGAACTCGGAGACGCGTGCTCACAAAAACACACGAGCGACGGCGTGCACGTCCTTCCCTCCAACACTCTGCTTTTTCCACTTCATCACACTCCTCTTTTCTCCACCTTTTATCTTTCCCTCTCTTTCGGTTGGTGGGTCACTGCTGTCAGTCCTCTTCACTTTAAGCCTACCGTGCGTCATAATCACATTTCTAATCAAACACACACAGTGTGTTAATTAAGCTCATAGACACTGTTTAATTATCAATGACCCTGTTTCACAGCTTCATTCAGTGCACGTCTTCATTTTGAACATCCCATAATATTCTAATTTAATTACTGTGCTGTTTTTGTCGAGGAAATTATTGGAAAAGTGATGAAACATGATTCACTCAAACAGTCGCCGACAAAGCAATGATGTCATCTTTCTGTACAGAAGAATAACCCCAATTTGAGGCTGCGTTATATTTGTATTACAGTACGGAACTGGCAAAAAGAAAGCAAGAAAGAAATTATTTACTCATCACATTTATTTTTATGTTCATGGTAATAATCTGAGTGATTCTATAGACACAGTGGGACATACACGTATATGTGAAATGATTGTGCATTTCATGGTAAGATTTGATATATATTAAAAAAATTAGGAATCAATCCAAGGTAATTTTTTAAAATTAATTTAAGTTTGGTTTGAATGAATTTGGTGTATTAGAAAAAAACAACTCTGTACACGTCAGTGTCTGTGTGATGATAGTAGTAGAGCAGCTTCGCTAAAATTCCCATAACAAATGTGTTTTTTGTGATAAAAGCACCAAATTTGGCACAGATGTAGCCAAAGACATTTAAAATAAAACCGGATAGTATAATAATAACAACCTTTATTTAACCAGGTAGAATTCCATTGAAATCGAAAGCTCTTTTACAAGGATGACTTGGCCAAGAAAGGCAGCAGCACACGTCATAATGGACAGGTTAACATCAACATGAGAACGTTGGTCATAAATAAAATACAATCATCTTGGCCATAACATTGCACATGGTGTAAAGTCTCAAGCAGATTTAGATTTAGAAACATAAGCACTGCCAGAGTTCTAGCTGGGGAAATTTTATTGCCAGGTAAAGTATGTGATCACGGCTCATAGCTTCGGGGCCCCTGTAAAATAAACCAAATTTCTGAATATATCTTCAGATACGGATACAGAAGGACCTGGACTAATGTCGGTTTTTCATGGCGGCTTTTTTTGTTTTCTTCAGCTCAAAGCAGAGACACTGTTTTCAGCTGCGGCCCTTCACAGCTCTGTGGCCACAGAACGTGCTGACTCTCTGATCTCTGCTGTTTGCAATTTCATACAAAGAAAATGAGAAATATATTTCTTATTACTTTAATTATTGGTTTAAAATTGCAAACCTATGACTCTATAAACTTGAAATACAATTGAATTGGTACATTTTCAGCAACATTTCAGTTCATTTTTCAAAAATTCTGTGCTGGGCGGCACAGCCAATTTGGAGCCGAGAACCAGGTGGAAATTGCAGCTCCATCTCTGGATGCATCCAGCACCGCCCACCATGGCTAGAACCCAGGGCATTGCGCAAATGAGTCCCATTCGTGATCTCAGATAATAGACCGGAAGATGTCCAAGGTAGTCGATCTGGACAGTTCCAGTTCAGATTGGAGTTCCAACGTTCCAATCAGGCGGAGCTGAGAAACTAAAGGCATTCTTTCCTGCTTCAGTGCAGACACGAGGTACACAAAAACATAACATGTCATTTGAGCGCAGAGCATAACAGCTTTCAGATCTCTGAAGTAAACTGGATAAATAGGTCGGAAGCAGTCCAGTAAGAGCTTTGTAAACCAGAATCATCCAGTGTGTATAATGCTTAGCAGACGAAGAGGGCATGCCAGCTTTGGCATACAACTCACAGTGGTGGGTGAGGCGGCTAGAACCAGTGAAAAATCTCAGGGCGCAGTGGTACAGCGGAGTCAAAGGCTGTAGACAACTGGATGAAGCACACATATACACAACATCGCTGTAGTCCAGTAAGGGCAGGAAGGTAGCAGTTATCAGGAGCTTCCAAGCTCTTAAGGAGAAGCATGACTTGATTCTGTAAAGGAAGCCTAGCTTCACCGTTAATTTGGAGTAGAGGTGTTTAAAATGAGCTTTAAAAGAGAGCTCAGTGTCAAAAGTCAATCCCAAATACTTGTAGCTGTTTACTTCTAGTTGCTTAATATTGAGCCATCATGAATTTTCATCATGGCAACCATCAAAAACAAAATCTTGAAAAATGCTCCAATCGTATTGAAAACTAGACAACATTGTCTGATTGTAAAGATTTGGGGTCACCACAGAGGATCTGCATGTTGAATTGGCACATGTTTTATGCCAGATGCCCTTCCTGATGCAACTCTATATTACATAGAGAAATGTGGCAAGGGTGGGATTTGAAGCAGGAACCTTCTGAACTGAAATCAAGTGCACTGACCATTTGGCCACCATGCTGTCCATTTCACTTTATACAGGGGTCAAAAGTTAAAAGTTGCTCCAATTTTGGTAAAAAGTGATGCAAATTATTAGTTTAGTTAATAGGGTTTGAAAAAGGAAACGTGTCATACTTGGGTATCACGCTACAGGACGCTACAGGATAACATTGTTCATAGAATCCAATGAATACCCATCTTGCTTGACCTTACTTTGCATACCAAGCATTCAACACACTCAAAACTATTCCATTTATTAATCCCATTTGCATCACTTTTTACCAAAACTAGAGCAACTTTAAATTTTGACCCCTGTACAAACTGAAATGAATCTTTGTCATCCTTTTTATTGTTATCACCCCATAACTCCATGACACTCACTCATAGATAGTCCAACCTTACGTTTTTGGAAACTCTACGATCAGACAAACAATGTGGTATATTTTTCAAATAATTGGAGTATTTTTCGATATTTATTTTGAAAAATGGTTGCCATGGCAACCATGATGAAAATTCACAATGGCTCATTATGCAGTTTTGTTTAAATATCTCTGGCTACAATTCTGCCAAATTTGATGCTTTTATCACAAAATGCACAATTTTTTTGCTATGCTGCTCCAACTATAGTACGTAATAAAGCTGGCTGTTTTGGATTTTGCTACTTATTATCCTCAAGGGAAAACTTGAGCTTGGGATCATTCTGTTTCTAAACCTGTAACAAGCATTCAGTAAAGATTTTGAAAAGATAGCTTCATTTGCTTCCCTTTATTGTTACGTAGCACATGGCTAATGCTGTACTGTTCTGAATAAAAACAGCCGGGGGTTCATCCAATCAGCCGTTGTCCCAAGAACCAATTAAAAGCCACAAAAGAAAAAGAGAACTACCAATGTCAATGAAGACTTTGAAAGAGGATGGATTCTTGACAATACATTATGACTCGTCATAATGTGTTCTAGTGTCCCGAGGCACTCGCTGGTCAGAGTTATCAACCAACAAAATCAAAGGGTTCAATTAACACTGTAAGCCCAGCTGCTCTGGCAGCCGGCACAACCAATGATCAAATGGCTTCAAGAGTGTGTAAAAAAAAAATGGTTAGGAGGGAAAATAGGAAAAGAGAAGGGAAGAAACGAGAAGGCGGTAGTTTAAAAAGAAAGCCACTTGAGTAAAGTGCCTCAAAAAATACAAAAGTCACAGACTGCTTCAAGGGGTTCAAGTTCAACAATGGAGGAGCACCAAGAGGAGAGCAGCAGCAGCAATGCACAAACTGGTGTGTGTAAATTAGCAGATATAAACATGAATTCATAATAATACTGACAATAATAGCAAACTAACAACAAAAGCAATAGATGGTATAAGCCTGTGAGCTAGCTCAGGTGCTGTGTACACCGACAGGCCTCACTCCACAAAATTAACCACATGGATAAGGAGCTGGCCCGCTATTATGCAGACCTGGGTTTGAATCCCACTCATGCTACCTGTCTGTGTCCTTGGATAAGACACTTAATCTCCATTGTCTCAGTCCACCCAGCTGTAAAAGTGGGTACCAGCCGTGGCTGAGAAGTAACCTGTGATGAACTGGTGTCCCATTCACAGCAAGTCGTGGACTCTCGTCTGCTTTACACCACAGAAACCAGAGACAAGCATCATCCTGGACAAGGACTTTCTTTACCCATTCTTACATACGGTCTATCAGTGGTGGTTCTACACTGAATTACTCCCTGGACAAGCCCCCCAAAAAAATAATCTGCACAAACAGCCATTATTATTATTTTTAATATTTTGGAAGTGCCCCTGAATCTGAAACTGAGACTGACATCAAAAGATCGCAGGTTCCAATATACCTTATACAAAACATCCATGAATTGCAAATTTGAATAAACACGCCCTAATGTCTGTCATTAGACGTGATATTAATCTGAGAAACAATTAGCTCATTTATTAAGGAGCATATTTGTCTCAACATTTATCTAAATATTTAGCTTGATGTTGTAAATATAAATTAGGATTAGGAGTTTGTGTGTTCTCCCTGTGTTTGCATGGGTTTCCTCTGAAGGCTCCGGTTTCCTCCCACATTTAAAGACATGCAGGTTCGGAGAACTGGAAACTTTATAATTGTCCAGGTCTCCCTTGTAAAAGAGATCTTTATCTCAATGGTACTAACCTGGTTAAATAAAAGGTTAAAAAAAAATCACATAAAATTCTACATTTTACAATATATATTTTGATGAACAACCATGTTGTGTGGTGAGGGTTAACAAAACTAGATTAAGTACATAAATCTTGTAATTTGTTAAAGTGTCCACCGCATCACATGCAGGGACACAAGAAAAAGGTCAGATTCAAGTCACTTCAGCTAGTAATGTGAACACAGCTCAAACCCTCCTTACAAATAGGCAGGCTGTCCTTTCTGCACACTTTTTCCCACAAGTGGGCAGTTTGTCCTCTCCGGTGAGATTCAAACCTGTTCTTACACCCTGTCTGTCCGCTTTCAAACGCCTTTTATTTCATAAACTGGCTGCCTGCCTCATTCTTCCTGTCATTTTGGCGCTTGATGATCTGCAGAGAAATGTAGCGCAGAGTTCCGGTTCTATGGACTTTGCCCTGCCAGAGGAGACACTGTGGTGCCGAACAGTAGGATCCCGCTGAGGAGAGAAGCAGGGAAACAAGAGCATCTGGAGCCAAAGTGGAGCAGAGTGCACAGGGAGGAGCGCGCCTGCCCCCGGGGACAACGCAAGGGACAGTTGTTGAACCTCTTACACACTGCTTCTATTCTCTGCCCCTCAGCAAGCAGGAGCGCCCGCAGCCGCAGTGATCGCCAATTTGCCAATTTCACACACAGTGATATGGTACCCACTATGCGGTGCAGATGATTTTTTTTTAAGTGCTCATGCACCCCCAGTGTCATGAAAAAATGCCATCCCAGGCAGCTGCCCAGTTCACCTGTACCAAAAACTGCTACAGCTGTCTATATGATTTACTAAACCCTTCCTCCAAATTGGGTGGGCTATTTAAGATGCTGATTTCTCCACCTCCTTCCCTCTTTTTCTTCTCCCACAACACTGCTGCTGCACAGCTCCACCTCAGCATTCACCTGTGGATGCTGAGGTGGAGGCTGCGATTGGGGAAATGTTATATTTAATCCGAATTCCCCAATGTCGCAGGAAGTATCTGTGGGGAGCGATGAGGTCTTAGCAGAGATCCCAAAGTTAAACTATGTTCTGCTGCTCCAGTAAATATGCATTAAATATGAGCTGTCTGACTGAATAACAAATTTACTATATATATATATATATATATATATACACACACATACACACACACACACACACACACACACACAGTGGGGTAAAAAAGTATTTAGTCAGTCCCTGATTGTGCAAGTTCTCCTACTTAGAAAGACGAGAGAGGTCTGTAATTTTCAACATAGGTACACTTCAACTGTGAAAGACAAAATGAGAAATCCAAATGGAACCCTAGTGGAGGACGAACAGTCTTTTGTTTATCTGTCCTTAACTGAGACAAACTACAAATAGTGGTGCTATTTTGGCCATGTGTAAACAAGGTTGAAACCAATGCAAGCATCATAAGCGTATGAATTAAAAATGAGGCTCAATTTGCATCTGGCTCAAAATTTAATCACATCTTCTTTGACATAATGCCTGCCTGTCTATGAAATTCTATCATATTTTGTTAATTTCTTTTTGATATATCTTGCTGAAAATCAGACAGACAGTCAAACAAGCAGCAATGAAAACAAGCCCCGTGGTTGATCTAATAAACATAATGAATGCTCAGCTTGAGGAGTGAAAAGTGCATGTGACCATGTGGTGTGTTATGCACAAACTGAACACATATGACAAAAGTTGTCATCAGTAATTCTAATTTTTTATTAGGCTAAGCCCTGAAGAGCAGTAAAATGTCATACGTCCACATTTGTGTTTGTGCTTCTGTTTCTTTATTTGCATAGGTGTACAACCCAACGCACGCACTGCAATGTCTCTTAATTAACCCAGTTTTCCCCTAGCAGTAAATTGACACAAGAATCTGCGCTCTATTTAAGCTGTAAATGTACACTGTATGCATTTAATTGTTCAATAATTAAAAGGCTTGTTGTCCCTCTCTGGAAAGTAAAGGCCGATCGCCTGTATTCCAGCTAATACAGGGTTATTACACGGCTCTCTCTGCTAGCCAAGCTACTCAAAAAAGCGCTTCAACAGCACTGAGTCTCAGCTACTTGGTGCACGCCAGAAAGAGCAGTCTGGTTTCACACCCAGTCAACAACTGACTGCATCACGTCTGTGGGTAGTAGTAATTATGTAACGGCTGAGTGGATCCTTCTCATTTGATTGGTGGCTTGTATGTCATGTGACATGGATTATTCATACCATTTGCCATTGTGTTTCACTGACCGTACAATAGTTATTTTTTAGCGTGCAATTTTGGTGCTATATGAAATGTGCTATTACATGCAGGCTCACACTACCGGGGGTGGCATTTAGCTAAACATAGTGGAGTTTGTTTTGCTGGCAGACGACGATTTGAAGGAGCTAATTGACGCTGCTAATTCTTCACACACACACACACACACACACACACACACAAAAAAACAAATCCTCTATGCTGTAAGCCATCTGGAGTCATGAAGAGCTGTTAGGATTTAAAGCTGGACAAATTTCTGACGTGATTTTTCGCTGGACTTTTTGCTTAGAAGTACACAAAGTCATTGCATGGCATTATGGACTACATTGCTGCAATTTTGGACTGTAATTTAAAGTTTGTGTTGGACTGTTAAGCCCAAGCAGAGGGTCACCCCTTTGAGTCTGGTCTGCTTGAGGTTTCTTCCTCAAATCATCAGAGGAGTATTTTTCCTTACCACTGTCGCCTGTGTGCTTGTTCTGGGGGTTGGCAAGGTTGGACCTTACTTGTGCGAAGCTCCTTGAGGCAACTTTGTTGTGATTTGGCGCTATAGAAATGAAATAAATTGAACTGACTGTTAAACACCAGTGGAACACCAAAATGTAAGTCCCTTTGCTGTTGTTTATAAATTAATATAATATCAAATGACAAGGATCTATTTTAGCTGTTATATAAAACAAATAATGAATGTTTTTCACTCTTTCAATGGAACAAATATTTAATTCGGTGAAAGGTGGAATGTTCCATTCAACGAGGCCTTGTTGAATGGAACATTCCACCTTTCACCTCATGAAATATTCGTACCATTGAACACAAACATTCATTATTTTATAATGTTTTATTCAGTTAGCTGCTCTCTGGGACATCCTGAGAATTTGCTGGATCCCCAATAACTTCTTGGGCATCACAGCCGACGTGTACACAGCCGCTGTGAGTGCTGCTGCCTTTCTCTTTTGATGCAATTTTTTTATTAAGATGGCAAAACTATGAATATGATAAATTATTGTTTCTTGCGGACTATTTATGCAGGCCTGAAATAGCAGTGTTTCATAATTCATTAGCTACTTTATGCATCTCTACAAATATGCATTCCTTTCACTATGTGTGTTTTCTCAGGCCTGTTCTTTGGCGCCGACTCCAAAACAACAAAGCAAATAAAAGAAAAGGAATCTGCTTTGTTCTGACATCTCTTTGAATTGTGCATGACGTCTGTGCTCATTTACTACACCAAAATAAATTTGAAAGCTTACAAAACTAGGTGAACGTGGTCATTGCATTTTAATTTTTCTCTCTCTCTCTCTCTCTCTCAGCAGGGAAGAGCTTCTTCATGGGCCTGAGCGTAAAACTGACAATGTTTCATCAAAAAGCACAGATGGTTTTATTTGAAGTTTTGATTCTTACAAAGGCTCTGCGCTGCCAATATGATGCAAAAGCAGTTCAATTAATCTTTTTTAAAGGATATCTGGTCGCTTCTGCTGTAGTCTTTGGTGCTCACGCATTTGTTCACTTTTGACACATTTTCAGCTTATTTGCAGCATAATATTTTACCCAATCAAGCCCATCTGTCCCTCTGTTCCACCTGACTCCTGATTTCCGACCCTGTCGGTAATGACTCACTTCAGTATTTCTCTGGAATAGCCGGTGGTTGCAATCTTTTTGTCAGGTGGCCCCTGGCAGCTAGACTTCAGCAGCGTGTGCGGTCCCCGGTCCAGCATCATGGTAGAGGTTGCCGTGGCGATGACAGCTACTGCATCACGGACCCTGGCCTCAATGTTGTAATCCCATTCGTCATATGACACTGAGATAATCCCTGAGAAAGACACATAAGGAGTGATGCAGGTGAAATGTAAGGAGAGAGAAGAAAACAGGCAGAGATGGAAAGGATGGAGACAAGATAAAGAAGGGGAAGATTGCGACTTGACAGACAGGAAAAAACAGTTTCAAATGTCTTGTTTTCAGATCACATACTTTCACCACAAATCTAAAAGAAAAGGACAAGCAAGCTGATGTAACTCAATCACTCAAATACACGTAGGCAAAAATGACTGAATACAACAAATATTGATACCTTTTGATTGCAGCTATATTAAAATTAACTGTATATTTTCACTTGTTACACTGTTCACATTGACAGAATGTAACAATTTTAGGAGGAAAAACACAGCATTCAAATAATACTAAAGGTAGAGCCAACACATATTCGTTGAAGGAGTTAGGGACTTGAGCATGTTGGGGTTTAGTGATTTTTTTTTCCAATGAGAATATGACATGCAGGATTGCTCCAGAGTAGAACTACCAACCCCCCTATTTACAAACAGCATGCACTTGCACCCCTGTGGTGTACTTTCTTGCCCAAAATGTGTAGTCCTTTTGCCTGATTTCTACAGTGGTTGATAGAGGCTACAAAACTCCCAAATGAAAACAACATTTGCAAATGCAGAAAACAAACACAAAGACGAAATAAACTGCATCAATACCATAACAAGTTGTTGCATCAAAAAATGTTGCAAATTGGAAAAAAAAAACAAACAAACAATAGACACCTGTAAACAGAACACAAGCAATATGACCTTCATCAACTGTAACAATATGATAAATTGTCTGCTGCAAATTCACACAATGCACCCAAACATAGACATGTTGCAAATATCCACTGCGTACCTGCAATGTAAGAGATTTCTGCCCTGAGGACTTTAACCGATAGACCAACCGAAAGAACAAAATGTTGCAGTTCCTTGACTGGCCGCTTCAGGTTTTCTCCAAAACAGAGCACATTCCCAAAGGAGTCAATGTTAAAATGCCAAACGTCAGTGCAGAATTGGTTTTAGTCTCTATAGCTAGTATGGGGGGAGTTCTAACTTCTTAGTTTAAAATGTTTTAAGCTATAAAATTCTGTAAAATTGGAGGTGTGGCCACTTTCTGAGTGACAGAGGCTGAGGCCAGTGTCTCTCCATTTCAAAGTGTGTTTTAAAGTATTTTATTATAAACACCTGGAATAACCTGGCTTGTTGTGTTGTGAAACATCCCAACAGATCATCTAAGATGTCCCTGCTGTAATATTTGCACTGAGTGAAACACTTATATTTCATATTATATGGTAACACTGTAAGCATTTTTCAGCAGCTGTGGGCTGTCTGATCCGTTAGGTGCCTTTAATGCACGATTACTGAGGAAAATAAGCGGCTCATAACTTTAAATGTCCACACCAACAAAACCATTAGGAGAACCACCAGGCAGTCCCCAAAAATATGATTTAATAAACACCCAAACTGAAGTTAGCCTGTTATCTTAAGTGGTTTGGACTCAAAAAGAGGAGCGTGTTCAGGCTTCTTTCATTACACACTGAGCCACCAACACTCCGCCCCTTTATGCATTAATGTGACATAGCCAGAATCAGCTGTGCCACCGCTGCCAATGGGCTTTGGCTGGCTCTCTACAGAAAACCTATGACGTAGCACAGGCCCTTGTCCAGTATATGTAGAGTTGATGGCAGAAATCTCATATTGGGTTGTTTGTACTTCTGTTGTCTTGTGGAGTTTGTGCATGCATTGTCTGAATTTGCAGCAGGACCATTTATCAAATAAAACTGTTACATGTGCTGTAAGTTATGTTTGTGTCCTCTGTTTGCAGGTTCTTTTGGGTTTTTTTTTTTGCCAATTTGCAAGACATTTTTGATACAACTACTTGTTGTGTGAAGCGCCTTGAGGCAAGCTTGTTGTGATTTGACGCTATATAAATTAAAATAAATTGAAACTGAAATTATTATTGTTTTTCCTTTACATGAGGGGCTGTGGCAATGGTACCAACCTCTACATGCTCCAGGGGTTGGTAAGGTTAGACCTTACTTGTGTGAAGCACCTTGAGGCAACTTTGTTGTGATTTGGTGCTATATAAATGAAAATAAATTGAAATTATTATTATTGTTTATATTTAGACAGGTGGTTCACATCGAACATGCTGTCTGATAAAAGGCTGGTTGCCCGAAACGTTACATTATCTTTGTAAATAATTTTTTTTTTTGTATCGGAGTGCTGTGGCTGTGCGGATCATTTGGTTTCTCTTTGGTATTTTTTGTTTTGGTCCTGCACACCTTTTCATGTGTTTTGGATGTGCGGGTCTTCATTGCATCATCAATGGTACCAACCCCTACATGCTCTAGGGGTTGGTAAGGTTAGACCTTACTTGTGTGAAGCGACTTGAGGCAACTTGTTGTGATTTGTCGCTAAATAAATGAAAATAAATTGAAATTGTTGTTGAATTGAAGCAGGGGTTATTTTTGATCATTTACTTTTTATATATTTTGTGTTTTTCTGCATTTGCTGCCATTGTCTTAATCTGTCTTAGTTTCCAAAATACAATAAAATATAACGTAATGCTAAACTACTCTAGCCTTATTAGTGGGGCGGCATAACAAAACAATTGTCCATTTTTGTGATAAAAGCATGGAATTTGGCACACATATTCTAAATTAACTAATGTTTATTTTCAGATATGGAGCCATCCTGGAGCTGACCTCTAATGCAAATTATTGGCTGAAATAAAGGTATTAATAAATGGAATAGTTTTTACTGTGTTGAATGCTTGGTCTCCAAAGTAAATGTCAAACAAGGTTGATGTCCATAGGATTCTAAGACGTATGACATATGTTACGCCATAACATGATAACTAAGCATGACAGATGGTGCAAACTATTCCTTTTTAAAATGCTATTAACGCAACCAATAAAGCATGCATTTTGGCATCTAGATGTGAGGAAGATGATTTGCTGAAGTTTAAACCGAGCATCATAATGGGGAAGAAAGGGTATTCAAGTGACTGTGAATGTGGCATGGTTGTTGGTGCCAGACGGGCTGGTCTGAGTATTTCAGAAACTGCTGATCTATGGGGATTTTCCACACACAACTCACTGTAGGGTTTTCAGAGAATGGTCCATAAAAGAGAAACTGCTGCCTTGTTGATGAAGAGAATGTTGACTCAGAAGAGAATGGGCAGTTGGTTGAATGGGCAACTGCATGATGGCATCATGTCAATATGGACCAACATCTCTGAGGAATGTTTCCAACACCTTGTTGAATCTATGAGGCAAAGAATTAAGGTAGTTCTGAAGGCAAAAAGGGGTCCAACCTGTACTAGCCAGCTGTACCTAATAAAGTGGTTCGGTGAGTGTATATAGTATATGAGTGTGTGTATGTCTTTGGAAGACCGTTTTTCTTGTCATTTCATCTATTCTATACCTTTTGTTGATTTGTATTCATCTAATTTGTGATAGAAGGGTGTAGATGTATACCCTGAAACTGACAATAACACCTGCTGAGCTTTTGTTTGATTGTACCTATAGGGAAGACAGACGGAACATGGTCTGCATCTCCGGCAACCAGTGACGGGCACAATCCATGTGTAGCCATAGCCTGTGAGGCCTACAGAGTGGGCCACCTCAAAAATCATGGTAGCCTCCTCCTTGGTGCAGTAGAGCAGAATAACAGGGCTCTGCAGTTTTTTCAGCTGCTTCTGGATCTTCGAGTCTCCGTCGTCCATCTGACATGTCTAGCAGGAGGACTTCTTCTAGTTCCCAGCCCACAAAGCTGTTGTCAATTGTACTGCGGATCTACATAGGAAAGGGAGAGATGGTGACAGAAGCTTACTGCACATGTACAGGCTGCAGATATACAATTTGTTATTCAGGGGATATAATGGCCTGAAAACACACCGAGACGTTTCATTCATCAGCTGCCTTACAGCAAACCTGTTTTACTAATTCTCTTGGGGGTAAGGAAGCAAGCACTCCGTTTTTAAAAATGCAACCACAGCAGGATTAGATAATCATCTTGACAAAATCTTACAGCTGTTTCTTAAACACAATCACAGTGGAATTTCTTACCAGGAGATTGTGCCAACTTTATTATCTTTTAATGGAGCATCTAATGAGTTATGAAGTTACTTTGTAGGGCAGCAGAAGGTGAGAACCTATATCAACTTTGTGCTGAAATATGTACATCTCCAACTACCCGAGGGATTTGCTTTGTTTTTGCATTTCAGAGTCATACATGGAATTCTTTGAGGAATCAATTAAAATGGTCCTATTCAAGTTGAACAACAGGAACAGAAGACCATGACTGATAGATAATCCACACATTCTCCTGTTCTGCACCGAAAAAAGGGCAGGTTTTGTGGCTTTCTGCTTAATAATTAATAGAGGACAATGGGATGAAAGTGAGGAGATTCATGGTAGTGGTGATAAGCAGTGGTGGGCACAGAAGCTAACTTAAAGGTTCGCTTCGCTAACTGCTAATCCACCAACTTAAAAGTCAACTGTGGCCCTGTTTACATGCATGCTAAAAATACAGTCCTTATCTGATACTGGAGTTATGTGATTATTCACGTGGTCATGTAAACAGAAATATAATGCAATGCTAACATACCCTCAGCCGGATGAGCAAGTAATCAATGAAAGAGTGTGTAGAAAGAATGTGACTGTTTGGACCCCTTCAAATAGGTCAAGGTTAGCCATTTTTGAACTTGTCCAAGGTCTGTGTCCCAAGAATGCCCCGTCAATTCGAAGATCCTGGCAGTAATAGGACTGGACTTATGCTGAGCATGTACAGACGGATGGATGGATGGAGAGACGGATATAAAGTCTTTGCAATATCCGATGGCCATATTTTGGCCTCGGGTGTAAAATGCAATATGCTTTATTGGATTATGAGAAATCGAATTAACACACAGATTTCTCCCCAGTAGTCCCAATTTAGTCTTGTACATGTATACATTAATCTCTTATTTCATTCTTTATATCTGAGCATGTGTTACACAAATTGTCATATACATTTCCAGAGGTACAGTGGGATACATCTCGTCAGGGCTCATAACATCCGTCATCAGATTGCAAGTTCGATGATGCAAAAAACACCTTTTGTGTAAGTGCTTCAACATCACTTGTATATTGTTTTCAGTGTACTAAAGAGCAAATTTCTTGGTGGACCTATATGTTTCTAGGACATATATACTGGATCTGAGTGGAGTTTGCAGTGGTCTAAAAGCATGACGTCATATTTCCTCTCTGTTTGTGTGCCAGGACATCAAACAACTCCGCTGCACCTCCTTGCTAAGAGAGAGAGATGAGAGAGAGACAAACAGGTGAGCTTAGGCCCTGGCTGCTGACATCGCATACTTTCATATTAATAATTGTATGAATGTTGTAGAATTTTGATTTTTCCTTAGCCAGGTATCGCAATGTGGTGAAAGACCTTCAACTCAGGTGTTATTACGTTACCACGCTGGGTAGGAAAAGTAAGCTCATTCCTGATGAGGTCAACCACAAACAGTATTCCTGCACGATCGAGCCGGGTAGCGAATCACTGAATCACTGCCATTCAACATACGGACAATGTCTCTCCTTCCTCTCTGTCTTTTCTGCCATCTTGTCTGTCTGTTTAAAAGTCCTCCTCCCTCCTCTTAAACAGTTTACACCTTAGGACCTCTCTTAAGGCTAAGATGCTTTGTGAATAATTATCTTACCAAGGGAAAAGTCTAAGGAATGTCTAAGAATTTGAGGAATTCTAAGATTTTTTCTTAGAATGACGTCACTAAGAGCTACTTTTTCCCTTAGGCTACTTTGTAATTACAGGCTCAAGGTTTTCGATTATTGCATTACTGACGTGCATGTAAATGAGGCAGATCAGATTATTACCATTATCTGATTACCCCAGTATGGGATTATTACAGTCATCTAAGTGGGACCAAGTAATAATGCTTGAACATATATATGCTGAAAATTTAGCTGAAACTTCCAATAACTGCTAACAACCAACGTCTATTGTATGAATTAAGCTTTGGGGTTTTTGTTGTTCCTGTTGTGTGTGTGTATTTTGTGGCTCTAAAATCTCAGAAGTAGAGATCTGACATTTTAATATATTGGAGCGTAAACATGACAAACAAACATTAACAGCAGTTTACATTCAACACTTTATTCACCGTTACAGAAAGTAAACAGTACATTTGGAAAATAATTTTAATAATCTATTAAATATATTTACTCTGATTTGGACCTGTGGCTGATCACCTCCTTGAGATGATGTTTGCCTTCATTTCACTTTTTGAATTAGTGTATGAAATCCAACAGGAACAAACCTGCATGATTGTACGGGACGCTTTACAATTTTTTTTTTTTTTTTTTTTACTGTTTAACTTTGTTTAAAACAATGTCAGTTGGCTTAAAGTTCCTGGAACTAAAGTTCCTGGAAGCTAGTTCATCTGCTGATGGTTTTCAAAGTTAACTGAAAATCTAATCTAATTAATCCACAAGCAGCAAAGTTAGCTTTGCAAATTAGCCATGAGCTGATTAGCTGGACTGTGCCCGGGTGGTTGCCATTCAGAATCCAAGGCAGTACTGTCGTGTGGTGTCTGAGGTGACCTGACAGAACGTAACCTATAATAACTGAGAAGAACCCGTTTGAAAATACGGCTTCCGGAAGTACACAGGAAATCAGCACATGGGAGCGAGCACATGGTTCACACCTTGCTTGTAATAATGAAAACACATTACCTTCCATTTCGTAAAAACGCACATACATTGAGTGGCTGGCATAAGCCGATAGATAAGAGTGACATATTTTCATTTCAGCGTTCATCCTGAGGCAGCGCAATAACTGTCTGCACAAATATTAACAATTTGTCTGGTTCACCTTCACCTGTGGATTTGAGATGGTTGGTTTTAAAATTTTAATATACTTTCAGGTTTAGAGCACAGCGGTAAGCTAAAGCTTGTGATACGAGACGTGCACTCAGTCATCCAGCCTTTGGTTGCAAGGTGCTGGAGTTTATCCCAGCATGCATTAGTCAAGAAGCAGGGTTCAGTGCAGACAGATTACCAACATTAAGCTTCAGTGGGCAGAATAGGATCAATGTGATTCAGTCTTTATCTAAACCTGCTTATCCTGATGAGCAGAGCTCAATTACACTTGACCAAGAAGGAACAACACTGCCCCGGCTGGATTCAAACGTGTGGTATTACATGTCAGGTTTTACACTTTTTTTGGGGTGTAAGAGTGAAACCAACTTTCTTGGCGTTCTTACCTGAAGACTGAACACAGAAACAACAGTTCAAGAACGTACATAGAGTAGCTGCTGTGGACTGAACTGATTTGAAGAAAACAGATGTGAAAGTAGGACAAAGGGTCTTGATTCAGCCACAAAATGACGCGGTTCATGCACAAAGAAAAGTGGACTAGAGTGAAAGATTCCACAAGGCTTGTAAAACAAAATATCAGCTTGTATGGGCAATAACTCAATATCAATTTCATTATATTTATATAATGTAAAATCACAGTCACCCCAAGACGCTTTACAAACCAGGTTCTAACACCAGCATCACCAGCTCAGTTGGGCAGCCACCCGCTCTGGTCACCGCAACAAGGAAGTCTAGTATCTCACTGGGCTGCGACAGCCTGTGAACCGCATCCGCGAGGAAGTTCACACAGTTCGGCACGAGGTTCGCAGCTGCTCACCGTGCCATCTAATGGAACTCAGTTTTATGCGTGGCTCGGCTGGGAAACACACATTCCGGCTGTACACGCATCGTGCACGGCCACAGAGTAGTGCACAAACTGGATTTTCTCTTTATTTATTTATTTTTCTGAGGACCGCAGTCTAATGCTGCCAGCAGGCGGCAGGGACAGCGGACTTCACCTGTGTGCTGAACGTGGATGAGGAGATCCAGATTTATTGTTTTTTTTTTTGTTTTCATCATCTGTGAGGACGTCAATGGAACTTGAGAGACGCAGCTCATTGGACATCATTCTGTAAGTCTGAGAGTGGTTGTTCATGTGTTTCTTCTTTTTTATTTTTTGTTTAATTATTATTTTCAGTGCTTTTTCTGCCTAAAGTGGGGGATTTTCTACAACCTCTTTCACATAACAATGTAATAATCCACAGTCATCCTGAGCACTGTGTGCACAAACGTGTCATCATTTCAGCTATGCCAGTGGCACTCAACATCTGTGAGAGTGCCGTGTGGTAGTCACGCTCAAATCCTTGCACCTGCATAGACCACGCCAGTGCAACTCGACTTTTGTATGGGTGCTATGCGCCATATCAGTGGCTCTCGTGCGGTGTGTGTGTGTGTAGACTGCTCACGATTTGTGGCTGTAATTATTGCCATCACTTCAGATGGCATTCGGCGGACAGTCGGCCATCATGTGCACACATGACGTGTCCAGAGGACCAATTCAGTAAGATTCCACATGAGAAAGTTATCGCCTTTTTGCCTGTTTTCGTGTCTCCGCCTCCTCTCGTGTGTCAGTGAGATACTAGCCAAAACAACTGCAAGGAGAAGTGTGATGTCCACTGCATGGTCACATGGTATAATTTATATGACACCTAAATGGATCCTTGTCATTTATTTGGTGGATTGTATGTCACGTGACATTAATTATTTCTCCATGTTGTCCAAGTGTCTCACAACCACTGAGTAAGACATGAAACACTAGGACCCAAAACACTTGGACCTTTGTTGTCCTGCAAAGGTATCAGCTTTGTCAAACACCTCATGTCTCTACAAGTTTGACACTTTCACCGCACACAAATATACTTCTGATGGCCAAGTCTGGGAAGTCATTGAAAGCTTAGAAGCAGACAGGTGACTACTTTTGGGAAGTGGGGATGGAACAGTGGTCTGTCTCAGGGGTAACCAGTGTGGGCTCGGGACAGTTTTGTAGGGTAGTGGATTGTAGCGTTGCACAGCACTGGTGCATGCTCCCAGGCTATGGTTAATACTTATGCATGAGATTAAATTATAGCAGAAAGGATAGTAACTGGGATTTTAACTAATGGGAATAATTACTAGATCAAGATCAAAGGTTAGTGTATGAAATGTTAGAATTTGGCTAATAAGTTGTATAGTATGTACTGCTTGTGAAGCATAGCCTGAGCCTGATAAAACCAGGACATCCTCTGACGTCACAATTTCAGAGCCTTTGAAGCTTAAAAATATAATTTTCTGACTCTGACCAGCTTTCTATTCTGTTCAGATGTGTGTCTGATGTTCTTTAGGATCTCATACCCTTGAACAATGTGTGCTCATCCCCAGCGATAAGGAGGTTGAAGCCTCAGCGAGTGGAGACTGTGGTGCCGCATTCAAAAAGACGTGTTCGGCTGCTCTGCGTTTTTCATGAATGCAATCAGAAAATGGAACTTTCTGGCCACGTGAATTACAAAGTACCTACAGTAGTTTATCATTTTGAGACATTGGAACCACACAATCATGTCCTGTCCTGTACTTACATTTTTAAGACCATTTCATGAATCGCAACTGACACTGTTCAGGGCACTGTATATAAAACTCACAACGAAAAATGCAGTTAAATGCCAGAAATCCCTTAGTTTGACATCATATAACTCTGTCGCTGTTGCACGAAACGGTTAAGATGGTGAAGAAGTTGCAATATTTTGTTACTGCAACTGTTCAGGAAACATTTAACTGGGTCAAATCTACTCTCATTGAATACTTATGAGCTTGCTGTGCAAATTATTAAAGAGGAAAAAAAAAATAAATGAATGCATGATTAAAAAAAAAACAGCCAGTACTCAGTATTTAAGAACTGGGATTGTGAGTCCTAAAAAAAAAGCAAAGAAAATGTGATCTGTAATGAGGCCAGGAAGCATGTGCTGCTGCACCAGGTCACCCCATCTGTCACACTAAAGACCTGCCATAGCTGCTGGATGACAACCACCCAGATAGACGATCAGTTTATCCCCACCTCCATGAATTAGCAGTCTGCCTGCTGCAGCCAAATGATACATATTGTCCCTTTAACCTGTTCCAGCTGCCCAGAGAAGCGTGCCACATGGCCAAAATATTGTAGGCGATGTTCCCTGTCAAAGCAAGTGGAAAGCCTCATCTGAGTCTTGCTAAGTAACAGCACATTTGACAAAAAGTCACTCCAGCTGTAGCCAAGGATCCTCCAAAGTGTGCTACTGTAGTATCAAAGTCATCCAGTTGATGCCTTAGATCACTGTCTCGTGTCTTGCAATCAGTACAGTGAGACTAGAAGCACCAGGATCAGCATCACCAAAAACCCTTGTCCATGACCTTTTGGAGTGGAAGGAACACTGTGTTCCCCTCCACTGTGGCTGTGGCTGGTGGTGCAACAGACAAAAGTTGCACCATGTATGGATTCTCCAATTACAGCCACAGAATGCTATAATGCCTTCAAATTGTTTGTTTGTCCTTTGCTTTTCCTCACTGGATGTATTTTTGCATGTTTGCTATGTCACCATGTTAACAACAGTTCTTATATTTAATTTGTCCAATTACTTATGGCCTCTGAAGAGGGATTGTGTATAAAAATGGCTGGAATTCCTAAATTAATAATGTGATATTAAAGCTCAAAGTCGACACTACAAAAACATCTTGAGTGTTTAATTTCAACTAGCTGTGGTGGTGCATAGACCTTAGGTAGTTGTCCAAATATTTATGGACCTGACTGTTGTACATACCCAAGAGACTTACCATGTGCAAGCATGCACATAGTAAAAGTTTGTATATGCGGTTCATTACCTTGTTGACAAAGTCCTCGTGACCAGGGTAGTAGGTGGTAACCACGGAGAAGATGTACCAGTCGTATTCTTCCATGATGTTCAGCATGACCGAGGCCTGCTGCTCGATGGATGGGCCAAATTGGAAAAACATGGAGTGGTCGTCCTGGAAACCAGAGGCACACAAGCCAATCAGCAAACAAGGTCATGAGTCATTCAGCATGAGATGAAACTGGAAGGTAGGACACAGACCATTATGGATTGTGTCCAGCTTCTACAAGCTGAAGGAAAAATAAAGTACCGTTTACAGCAAATAGTTTTGTTTTCTTAAATTATGCTCTATAGAATATTTGCCAGTGATTTTTTTTTAAATCATACTCATTATGATGCTTGATGCAAAGGCTTTAAAAATACATTTGCATGACTTGTGAATACAGAAAAGTTAATATACTGTAATAGAGCCAGTTTATCATATTTAGCATGTAAATGGATCACTAACATTTATCTTATAAAATCTATTCCATGAGGAGTGAAGATGAGGAGGAGAAGTCAAAAGGGGCTCTTGCAGCTCCAGGAGCCTAATGTCTGGTGTCACAGATGTCAAGGGCAGGCCAGTGACGCATACAAAAGCACCAATCAACTCCTCAGGATGTCGAAGTCTAAATGGGTTATTCATGAATAAGTGACCAGAAGGAACTTCAGACAGACTCTTTAATGAGAATACTGCGGCGTCATGGCTCTTCTGTGTGTCCGGAGTGAGGAACAGTTTCTAATTTCATGGCGGTGAATGGCATCGACAATCTCAGTTCACATCAGGTATCATATGTGCGAAAATTTGTTTAAAATAACTTTGAAATCGAAATATTTTCACAGAAATCTTACAAACAAGTAAATGCAATTCCTGTCATGTGTCCTTAAATTTGTGTTTTTGTTGGCAATGTCCACCCTTTCTCCTACTTATTAAAGGGATTTAACAAGCTAATGTAGGTCACAAGGGGCCTAATTAATGACACATTGTGTAGGTTTCATACTAAAAGTATGCGTATGAACAAAAGCCAAAAATACTGTATAGAAAAAAATGACATAAACCCATTCGTACACACACCTGCAAGTATAATCCTCTTTATATATCACACACTATGCACAGGTTGAGCCGCCTCATAGCCCGCCCTCTATATGCCCACATTCAACCACAAATGCAAAATACCTCAAATATTCAAACGTATGTATGAAACCCAGAAATTACCACAGCAACAGAGGGAAGCATAGGAAAAGAAAAATTTCTGAAACCTAAACTGAGGTAGTTGTGTGTGGTTACAGCAGTGGGATAACCAAGTCAAAAAATACAGCAAATGGCAAAACTAGGTGGCGACAGTGAGTCCACAAGTAGTGGTTGTTACGAATGGTTGGATGCAGCACAATGGTTCATAATTTAGATGCTGATGAGCCTTAATAAGCTTTAACAACTCATCACAATAACCAGCATAAAACCTTCTAAATAATAGAATATGGAGACAATTATTAATTGTTACATTTGTCTCAGAATCCTTTGAGCTTCTCTGACAACAACATGCTGTTCTCGTTATTAAAATAAAATAACTCCTAAAGTTTTGAGCAGCAACAATAATGTGAGCCCATTTTTAATATAAAATTGCAGGAGTGAAATAATTGGCTTCATGCCAGTAGCAGCAGGCAGGGCATCACACTTTGTCCAAATGATGGCGATAACCCAGTTATGTCTACCACTATATATTTACATTGAGCAGCTGCGATGCCACACAGTGCTGGAAAATCTTAAACATGTGGTTTGATATAAAATGTGTCAACTTATATAATTATGGCTCACTATCAGAAATAAAAAACACTAATTTTATTTATGATGAAGTATATGTACTGTAGTATATATGGCGTATGCTTTTTAAGTGGAATTAATTGTATGAGTTATTACCCACTGGTACACAGCATTATTTTGTGTGCAAAGCTGCCACTCACATTTATTCAATTCTCTGGCTTCACTTCATCTCCATAGTGTTTGTTTATTTATTATTATAGATTACAGTGTATGCGATAAAACTGAGGTGTGTATCACTTAGCCATTTTGTACATGCACAGTGGTTATAAATGAGGCTCCAGGTGTCTTAAAAATAGAAAATCATTCTATTTGAGCAACATTTGCCTATGTGTTCCTGTACTCCTTCCAGGTCCACTGGCTGATTTTCACAAGTCTTGATTTGTGGATGGCAGTCAACACTAGAATCACTATTAAAGGATTCCGTTTTTGACAAAAGTGAAAGGTTTTCACTCCAATCTGTTTCAAACTCGGCACACATATGTAGGTGGGTTCCGGTGTAACAGTATATCTGTGGGGCGGCCGGGGGGGGGGGTATACTAGGATATCTTCCCCCCCACCTCTGAAAGGCAACATTCCTACAGGGCAGCACTGATTAAAGCTTACCCAAAGGCCCAATCAGGATAGCACAACCTTCAAACTCTATATTTCATGGATGTTTTATGGTCCCAGATGAAGCAGTTTGATTGACGGTGAACAATATTGGTATTCTTCCTGTATGTATCTATAGCTATCTACAATAGTAATATTTCCTATTATGAAATATCTTTAAATTCCCCTTCCAAATATACTCTACAATTATAAGAACCTGATTGACAACCTGAAATATGATAGAACATCTGTCCATGATGGGGTGGGCGGTAAGATATATATCTATCTATTTATCTATCTACCATCTCCCTTGCTTTTTCTTTCGCAGCTGAATTCAAACAAAATCCTTTTTGCAGGTTTGTGTGGAGGTGTGACCTTTTTCAGAACATAGCCCCTGCAAAACAATCAAAAAGTTACAGTTTACGTCGCCGGTGTAGTACATTTCTGTGTGAAAAATTTTCTCTCTCTCTGTCTCTGTCTGTCTGTCTTTGGGATATTACAAAGGTATAACATAGTTGCTTTTTGGATTCATTTGAAGCATTCACATTCAATAAAATTTCAAAAGTTTGACCGTTTTACATGGTTTATTGAAAGATGGTTGGATTTATTGTTCTTGAGTTCTTGTGTTAATAAGTGTCAGCATGAGAATGTTCCTGGTTTGAGGCTACCTATACACCATTCTCCATTTGGAATCAGCGATAAAATTTGCCCAGTGATAATTATAATAATTATTGACATTCTTGTTTAGATTAACTTATCTCCTACACTGAAAAAACAACCAACTTAAAAATCTGTTTCAATTTGTAACACCTGAATGAAATAAGTTGTTTGAACTTAAGTTAGTAAGTTGGAGATGATCTAACTTACTAACTTAAGTTCAAACAACTTAATTAATTCAGGTGTTCCCAATTGAAACAATTCAATTAAGTTGGTTCAACTTTTTTTTTCAGTGTATTGTACCTTCAAGTCACCACCGTATTTTCCGGGGGGGGGGGGGGGGGTCATGAAAATGCTGGGCCCTATGTGACTCGTGGCCCCTGGCCTCCAGCCCAGGCAAGTTTATTAATTAATCCAGCAGTTGTCTCTGTGATTTTAGAAGCTGTGCATCAAACACGGTTTGTGGTTTAAGTCAAACAAAAATTCCATGAAACCTAGGCTAAGATCACTTGTCAAAATGAGCCTAGACAACAAGAAAAACATTGTAAATGTCAAATTACTTATTGAAATACTTTAATGACGATGTGAACAAATATAAAGAGCTGCATCTCTTCTAGACTACTAATGTTAATGTTTCGCTGGGTGTTTTTTTTTTTTTTGCTTCTCACTGGCTGACACCGTATTGATTGCTCCTCCAGCTCCCTAAACTCCGTCTTTGTCTCGCTATCACTCTCTCCTATTTTTAAATTTCTTTCAGTGAGCTGAAAGCGGTGTAATCACTCGTAAGCCTAAACCTGCCATTCAGCGGGTCGTAAGGCCGCCACTTCACTCTGCTCCCCTTCTCAGATTACAGCTCATCATCATTTCATTCTTTCATATCATAATCACCCCATTATCATTTATGCTCTTTATTCACACAATTACCGCCACTGTTTTCTCGTCTCTCGACCTGCCTTGCCACATGTTTTTTTCCTTTCTTCTTTGTCCTCTGTTGTTTTTTTTGGGGGGTTTTTTGCATAATGTCCCACAGCTCCATTAGTTGTCCTCACAGAGGTGTGAAGAACATTGCGCTGGGCAGTTTGTGCATGGTGTTACCAGAGCTGCACACCGGCCTGCGTGCATGCTTTTCTTGTAGGGTAGTTGTTTCTCATCATGCACACACAGACACGCACACACACGAGCAAAGCGGTTCACCACGTAAATGTCAAGCTCATTTTTGTGTTTCCCTCCTACAGGATAATTTTCAAGTTACTTTGTTGAAGGTGTGATGCTTTTTGTATCTTCAGCCGTCCAGTGTGGTTGGAAGACGCTGCTTGGACGTGCATGCAAACACCCCTCCGACTGTTATATAAAGGCCTTTCCGCAAATAAATCACAGGCACACACAAAAATTCTGATGTGTTTCGAGGTTCACACCCAATAATGTGTTACAAATTACTTTTTTTTTAATCTGTGAGAACAATGTAAATGTGTTGTGTTTAATGCAAAATTGAGTCAAGATTGGACCCCAAATGTAAGCAGCTGGAACACAACATGAGGGCAAAACCAAGGTGTATAATTCTTCCACGGTGACAGTGAACATGAACCAGATAACCTTTGTGACACAACAACTTCAAACCCCAAAAGACTGTATAAAAACCAAGTGAGTGACTAATCACAAAAACAAAACAATAAATAACAAAGCTGGGAGCAAGACTTAGAAATAAAACTGGAACTTTCACAGGGCGCATGGTGGCAGACAGGAAAATACAATCGACCCACAAGTGAGGAAGCAGACGTGACTTATAAAAGCAAAAACTGATTAACAACAGGTGTGATGACTGAGTGAAGGCAAGAGAACTTAAGGAACACAAGAAGATAACCGGTGAAATAAACATCATGAGAACTTAGGAAATGAAACCGAATCCATAAACAAACATCAAACCCGAAGCATACAACAATATAAAAATAACCAAAGGACAAAGAGACAACGTGAACGTGCTCGACCATGGGAATCGACAGTGCAAAATCCAAACACTAAAACCAAAACATACACCATAATACACACAAAACTAACCTAAGACGCATGAGGCAAACCGACAAAATACATAAAGAACACAAGTGCAATAAACAGATGACCCATGTGGGGGGAAAAAAAAACGTAACAACACAACCACAGACAGACATGCCCACACGTAGGGGAGTGACAGTTTTTGAAAAGCCCACGCTCACATGACACACACACAGACGCAGGACTTGGGACACACGGGAGGCAGCCATACCAAGACACGCCCGAACATACATACACAGGAACTTAGAAAGCAGCAGGGAGCCGAACCAAGACACGCACACTCATACAGGCCATGGGAGACAAACACACCAATGGCCCAAACGCAGAACAGCAGGTGATGAGACTCACGTAAAAAACAGAGATAATTAAAGGAACTGAATCTCAACAAAATGTTTGTAACTTGGGTGTAAAGACAGAATTTCACTTGAAACTGCCTCATGAAGATGGGAAGAGAGATCAAAACCAATACTAACAAAAGGTTGACAAAGTATTTCAGAACGTGAGTGACTTTTTGCAGACCGTTGCTTTGCTGAATAGATCTTCACTCTTTTAAAACATAGGCAGGTGTATAGTGAGGCTAGTTGAGGTTATAGTTACTTCATGGGTGCTGTCAGACTAGAAATATAACATATGTGTTTACACTGCACAGGGAGTAACTGCTTGAGCTCATGTGACTCATGTAACACTTCAAAAAACTATTTTCCCAATATGCTAGCACATCCAAAGAAACTCTTTCTGAAAGAGCTAGCACAGTACATTACTAGCACAGCGGAATACCGCCGCTGCACAAAACTATGTGGCCTAGATGTGGAAATAGTTCAAATTTCAAAACTTGTATGCATTTCAACAAATAAATAAATGAATTCTTCCCCACTCATTTGCAAGAGTAAAGTCACTAGATCTTCACTAAACAGTAGAGAAATCAGATTTAGAGCCTTGTTTTGAAAATGGAAGCGTGTATTACCTGTCCAAAATGGCAGTCAATTTTGGGTGCACAAAATGTTCCATGTTTTCCACATACTGTGCACAATATATACGCCCTAGTCAATTAGACAAGCTGTTGAAAACCATCGAAGATGAGTGCGCGCTTCAATGATTCTCGCCAACTTGTCTAATCAAAACCTCACCTACATTTGATGATCAAAATTAGCAAAATCTATGTGACAAGGATTAGCATGGCTCACCCTGCTTATCTTTGATCTTTTAAGTGATGCGTCATGAGTAGGAGCCTGCTGTAACAAAAAGTTCAACGCGAGTGTGGAATGAAATAAACAATCCACCCAGCTGACTGACATGAAAGCACAAGTAACCAAAGAACACACGAGAGTGTGTTGCACTTAAAAATGGTCAGTCACATCCCCATCCGTTTTTTTTGGGGGGGGGGGGGGCACTTATGGCTCTTTGACAGAGATAATCTGAGGTGGTCTGCAATGATTTTAATCAGCATGCCAAATAAAGCCCAATCTTCAAACGATAAAGATCAAGTTAGTCATGGAGCATGCGTTGGAGCCACATGTCACCACACGGCGGAATCGCCCTGGTTCCTGAATGACAAGCACCCAAGCAGAAAATAGGTCTATCCCCACCTCTTGAAGGTAATCATCTAACCACCTTAGGCAGCTAAAACCGGGTCATCACCTTTCTTTTTTGTAGCAGCTGGGGCCCTCAACACTGAGGCACCTACCTGTTGGATCATGCCTAGCAAAGTGTGCCACATGGCCAAAATTTCTTAGCTGACACTCCTGCACTACCTTACCATGCAAGTGACACTCATCTGAATCTCTCTAAGTAACCACTCATTTGACACAAATTTATTCCACTGGTACCTGTAATACCCAAGGTACCTGCAGGAGAACACCAAGGGCCTCTGGACAGTGGTGACTGGTGCAGAGTGTTGCTACACGGTGGCACCCAGGTCCAAAACTGAGGCGGCTTATGCAGGTGGGCATCTGAGTCTCATGGAGTCGTGAGGTCACTGGACAGGTGTTTTTGGTGATGCAAATACCTCTGCAGGAGAACAAAGGTCCAAGGGTTTGGGGTCCTGGTGCTTCCTGCCAAACTGAGATGACTGTGAGACCTGGACTCTAACCAGCGACCTAAGGTGGCAACTAGATGTCTTTGGTACTAGGTCCCATTGAAGGAACTTTGGGTACTACTTGAATGAAACAAACAAACAAACAAACAAACAAAAAATCCAATTGAGCCTGGAGAAATCACAAGCCACAGTAGTATTTGCACATTTGCAATAACAAATAAACAAAACTAACAAGAGAAAGAGTTGAATGTGTAGACCGACACCTTCAGACCTGCTTGCAGTTCCGTCTTCCCATCCCTCAGCGGGTGGCGGCGATAATTACACTTTGAGTTTGTGTGCCTCTTGCTGCTTTCATGCTCATCCTGAGTCATCACACACCACACAGAAATCTCAAAATAGAGAAACCACACCGCAGTGGCACTGAATCAGCAGCAGCTAGCTGCAGACGAGCATGAATTAGGCCAAACAAAAGCAGGTAGAGGAGTCACAGGTGAATCTGTGTGCAAATACGGCGCCGCAAATGCAAAGCTCGTTTTGATAAGACACACCTGTGTCTCATTCCAGCTCCCCGAGGTGCCGCTGAGCTGCTGAGATCCTGAGTAAACTCAGACCAAAATGTCAAATCAGTAAATAAAACAAACACCCCGATTAATGTGGAGCTGCAGATGATTCAAAGCCGTTAAGACACTGAGCAATGGGTGTATTTGATTTCACTCATTCTCACGGACGCATCTTAGTTGCGTAGCCAGCACCAAGCGGGCCTTGAAGGCTGGCGTGTCACTGCGTGCTACAGTTTGAGCGGTGAGGGGACTTAGCTGAAAGCCGGAGGCTGAAGGGATTTTGGCAACTCATCTCCATGTCATGCCGAAGAAAGCCCGTCACCAATTAGAGCTGCGGAGGAAGACTGACATATCGGGCCGCAACTCGGCGAACCCTGGTGGGAGACGAGAACAGAGGCTGTGTCTCTTAAAGCCGGGAGATAGAGAGAGGGACGGAGAAGAGTCTCGCTTGAGAAAACAGGCGAACCCTTAGAACTCGGAGACGCGTGCTCACAAAAACACACGAGCGACGGCGTGCACGTCCTTCCCTCCAACACTCTGCTTTTTCCACTTCATCACACTCCTCTTTTCTCCACCTTTTATCTTTCCCTCTCTTTCGGTTGGTGGGTCACTGCTGTCAGTCCTCTTCACTTTAAGCCTACCGTGCGTCATAATCACATTTCTAATCAAACACACACAGTGTGTTAATTAAGCTCATAGACACTGTTTAATTATCAATGACCCTGTTTCACAGCTTCATTCAGTGCACGTCTTCATTTTGAACATCCCATAATATTCTAATTTAATTACTGTGCTGTTTTTGTCGAGGAAATTATTGGAAAAGTGATGAAACATGATTCACTCAAACAGTCGCCGACAAAGCAATGATGTCATCTTTCTGTACAGAAGAATAACCCCAATTTGAGGCTGCGTTATATTTGTATTACAGTACGGAACTGGCAAAAAGAAAGCAAGAAAGAAATTATTTACTCATCACATTTATTTTTATGTTCATGGTAATAATCTGAGTGATTCTATAGACACAGTGGGACATACACGTATATGTGAAATGATTGTGCATTTCATGGTAAGATTTGATATATATTAAAAAAATTAGGAATCAATCCAAGGTAATTTTTTAAAATTAATTTAAGTTTGGTTTGAATGAATTTGGTGTATTAGAAAAAAACAACTCTGTACACGTCATGTGTCTGTGTGATGTATAGTAGTAGAGCAGCTTCGCTAAAATTCCCATAACAAATGTGTTTTTTGTGATAAAAGCACCAAATTTGGCACAGATGTAGCCAAAGACATTTAAAATAAAACCGGATAGTATAATAATAACAACCTTTATTTAACCAGGTAGAATTCCATTGAAATCGAAAGCTCTTTTACAAGGATGACTTGGCCAAGAAAGGCAGCAGCACACGTCATAATGGATAGGTTAACATCAACATGAGAACGTTGGTCATAAATAAAATACAATCATCTTGGCCATAACATTGCACATGGTGTAAAGTCTCAAGCAGATTTAGATTTAGAAACATAAGCACTGCCAGAGTTCTAGCTGGGGAAATTTTATTGCCAGGTAAAGTATGTGATCACGGCTCATAGCTTCGGGGCCCCCTGTAAAATAAACCAAATTTCTGAATATATCTTCAGATACGGATACAGAAGGACCTGGACTAATGTCGGTTTTTCATGGCGGCTTTTTTTGTTTTCTTCAGCTCAAAGCAGAGACACTGTTTTCAGCTGCGGCCCTTCACAGCTCTGTGGCCACAGAACGTGCTGACTCTCTGATCTCTGCTGTTTGCAATTTCATACAAAGAAAATGAGAAATATATTTCTTATTACTTTAATTATTGGTTTAAAATTGCAAACCTATGACTCTATAAACTTGAAATACAATTGAATTGGTACATTTTCAGCAACATTTCAGTTCATTTTTCAAAAATTCTGTGCTGGGCGGCACAGCCAATTTGGAGCCGAGAACCAGGTGGAAATTGCAGCTCCATCTCTGGATGCATCCAGCACCGCCCACCATGGCTAGAACCCAGGGCATTGCGCAAATGAGTCCCATTCGTGATCTCAGATAATAGACCGGAAGATGTCCAAGGTAGTCGATCTGGACAGTTCCAGTTCAGATTGGAGTTCCAACGTTCCAATCAGGCGGAGCTGAGAAACTAAAGGCATTCTTTCCTGCTTCAGTGCAGACACGAGGTACACAAAAACATAACATGTCATTTGAGCGCAGAGCATAACAGCTTTCAGATCTCTGAAGTAAACTGGATAAATAGGTCGGAAGCAGTCCAGTAAGAGCTTTGTAAACCAGAATCATCCAGTGTGTATAATGCTTAGCAGACGAAGAGGGCATGCCAGCTTTGGCATACAACTCACAGTGGTGGGTGAGGCGGCTAGAACCAGTGAAAAATCTCAGGGCGCAGTGGTACAGCGGAGTCAAAGGCTGTAGACAACTGGATGAAGCACACATATACACAACATCGCTGTAGTCCAGTAAGGGCAGGAAGGTAGCAGTTATCAGGAGCTTCCAAGCTCTTAAGGAGAAGCATGACTTGATTCTGTAAAGGAAGCCTAGCTTCACCGTTAATTTGGAGTAGAGGTGTTTAAAATGAGCTTTAAAAGAGAGCTCAGTGTCAAAAGTCAATCCCAAATACTTGTAGCTGTTTACTTCTAGTTGCTTAATATTGAGCCATCATGAATTTTCATCATGGCAACCATCAAAAACAAAATCTTGAAAAATGCTCCAATCGTATTGAAAACTAGACAACATTGTCTGATTGTAAAGATTTGGGGTCACCACAGAGGATCTGCATGTTGAATTGGCACATGTTTTATGCCAGATGCCCTTCCTGATGCAACTCTATATTACATAGAGAAATGTGGCAAGGGTGGGATTTGAAGCAGGAACCTTCTGAACTGAAATCAAGTGCACTGACCATTTGGCCACCATGCTGTCCATTTCACTTTATACAGGGGTCAAAAGTTAAAAGTTGCTCCAATTTTGGTAAAAAGTGATGCAAATTATTAGTTTAGTTAATAGGGTTTGAAAAAGGAAACGTGTCATACTTGGGTATCACGCTACAGGACGCTACAGGATAACATTGTTCATAGAATCCAATGAATACCCATCTTGCTTGACCTTTACTTTGCATACCAAGCATTCAACACACTCAAAACTATTCCATTTATTAATCCCATTTGCATCACTTTTTACCAAAACTAGAGCAACTTTAAATTTTGACCCCTGTACAAACTGAAATGAATCTTTGTCATCCTTTTTATTGTTATCACCCCATAACTCCATGACACTCACTCATAGATAGTCCAACCTTACGTTTTTGGAAACTCTACGATCAGACAAACAATGTGGTATATTTTTCAAATAATTGGAGTATTTTTCGATATTTATTTTGAAAAATGGTTGCCATGGCAACCATGATGAAAATTCACAATGGCTCATTATGCAGTTTTGTTTTAAATATCTCTGGCTACAATTCTGCCAAATTTGATGCTTTTATCACAAAATGCACAATTTTTTTGCTATGCTGCTCCAACTATAGTACGTAATAAAGCTGGCTGTTTTGGATTTTGCTACTTATTATCCTCAAGGGAAAACTTGAGCTTGGGATCATTCTGTTTCTAAACCTGTAACAAGCATTCAGTAAAGATTTTGAAAAGATAGCTTCATTTGCTTCCCTTTATTGTTACGTAGCACATGGCTAATGCTGTACTGTTCTGAATAAAATACAGCCGGGGGTTCATCCAATCAGCCGTTGTCCCAAGAACCAATTAAAAGCCACAAAAGAAAAAGAGAACTACCAATGTCAATGAAGACTTTGAAAGAGGATGGATTCTTGACAATACATTATGACTCGTCATAATGTGTTCTAGTGTCCCGAGGCACTCGCTGGTCAGAGTTATCAACCAACAAAATCAAAGGGTTCAATTAACACTGTAAGCCCAGCTGCTCTGGCAGCCGGCACAACCAATGATCAAATGGCTTCAAGAGTGTGTAAAAAAAAAAATGGTTAGGAGGGAAAATAGGAAAAGAGAAGGGAAGAAACGAGAAGGCGGTAGTTTAAAAAGAAAGCCACTTGAGTAAAGTGCCTCAAAAAATACAAAAGTCACAGACTGCTTCAAGGGGTTCAAGTTCAACAATGGAGGAGCACCAAGAGGAGAGCAGCAGCAGCAATGCACAAACTGGTGTGTGTAAATTAGCAGATATAAACATGAATTCATAATAATACTGACAATAATAGCAAACTAACAACAAAAGCAATAGATGGTATAAGCCTGTGAGCTAGCTCAGGTGCTGTGTACACCGACAGGCCTCACTCCACAAAATTAACCACATGGATAAGGAGCTGGCCCGCTATTATGCAGACCTGGGTTTGAATCCCACTCATGCTACCTGTCTGTGTCCTTGGATAAGACACTTAATCTCCATTGTCTCAGTCCACCCAGCTGTAAAAGTGGGTACCAGCCGTGGCTGAGAAGTAACCTGTGATGAACTGGTGTCCCATTCACAGCAAGTCGTGGACTCTCGTCTGCTTTACACCACAGAAACCAGAGACAAGCATCATCCTGGACAAGGACTTTCTTTACCCATTCTTACATACGGTCTATCAGTGGTGGTTCTACACTGAATTACTCCCTGGACAAGCCCCCCAAAAAATAATCTGCACAAACAGCCATTATTATTATTTTTAATATTTTGGAAGTGCCCCTGAATCTGAAACTGAGACTGACATCAAAAGATCGCAGGTTCCAATATACCTTATACAAAACATCCATGAATTGCAAATTTGAATAAACACGCCCTAATGTCTGTCATTAGACGTGATATTAATCTGAGAAACAATTAGCTCATTTATTAAGGAGCATATTTGTCTCAACATTTATCTAAATATTTAGCTTGATGTTGTAAATATAAATTAGGATTAGGAGTTTGTGTGTTCTCCCTGTGTTTGCATGGGTTTCCTCTGAAGGCTCCGGTTTCCTCCCACATTTAAAGACATGCAGGTTCGGAGAACTGGAAACTTTATAATTGTCCAGGTCTCCCTTGTAAAAGAGATCTTTATCTCAATGGTACTAACCTGGTTAAATAAAAGGTTAAAAAAAAATCACATAAAATTCTACATTTTACAATTATATATTTTGATGAACAACCATGTTGTGTGGTGAGGGTTAACAAAACTAGATTAAGTACATAAATCTTGTAATTTGTTAAAGTGTCCACCGCATCACATGCAGGGACACAAGAAAAAGGTCAGATTCAAGTCACTTCAGCTAGTAATGTGAACACAGCTCAAACCCTCCTTACAAATAGGCAGGCTGTCCTTTCTGCACACTTTTTCCCACAAGTGGGCAGTTTGTCCTCTCCGGTGAGATTCAAACCTGTTCTTACACCCTGTCTGTCCGCTTTCAAACGCCTTTTATTTCATAAACTGGCTGCCTGCCTCATTCTTCCTGTCATTTTGGCGCTTGATGATCTGCAGAGAAATGTAGCGCAGAGTTCCGGTTCTATGGACTTTGCCCTGCCAGAGGAGACACTGTGGTGCCGAACAGTAGGATCCCGCTGAGGAGAGAAGCAGGGAAACAAGAGCATCTGGAGCCAAAGTGGAGCAGAGTGCACAGGGAGGAGCGCGCCTGCCCCCGGGGACAACGCAAGGGACAGTTGTTGAACCTCTTACACACTGCTTCTATTCTCTGCCCCTCAGCAAGCAGGAGCGCCCGCAGCCGCAGTGATCGCCAATTTGCCAATTTCACACACAGTGATATGGTACCCACTATGCGGTGCAGATGATTTTTTTTTAAGTGCTCATGCACCCCCAGTGTCATGAAAAAATGCCATCCCAGGCAGCTGCCCAGTTCACCTGTACCAAAAACTGCTACAGCTGTCTATATGATTTACTAAACCCTTCCTCCAAATTGGGTGGGCTATTTAAGATGCTGATTTCTCCACCTCCTTCCCTCTTTTTCTTCTCCCACAACACTGCTGCTGCACAGCTCCACCTCAGCATTCACCTGTGGATGCTGAGGTGGAGGCTGCGATTGGGGAAATGTTTATATTTAATCCGAATTCCCCAATGTCGCAGGAAGTATCTGTGGGGAGCGATGAGGTCTTAGCAGAGATCCCAAAGTTAAACTATGTTCTGCTGCTCCAGTAAATATGCATTAAATATGAGCTGTCTGACTGAATAACAAATTTACTATATATATATATATATATATATACACACACATACACACACACACACACACACACACACACACACAGTGGGGTAAAAAAGTATTTAGTCAGTCCCTGATTGTGCAAGTTCTCCTACTTAGAAAGACGAGAGAGGTCTGTAATTTTCAACATAGGTACACTTCAACTGTGAAAGACAAAATGAGAAATCCAAAACCAAATCCAAATCACATTGTAGGATTTTTAAAGAATTTATTTGTAAATTATGGTGGAAAATAAGTATTTGGTCAATAACAAAAGTTCAGCTCAATACTTTGGAACATAATCTTTGTTGGCAATGACAGAGGTCAAACATTTCCTGCAAATCTTCACCAGATTTGCACACACTGTAGCTGGTATTTTGGCCCATTCCTCCATGCAGCTCTCCTCTAGAGCAGTGATGTTTTGGGGCTGTCGCTGGGCAACACGGACTATCAACTCCCTCCACAAATTTTCTATAGGGTTGAGGTCTGGAGACTGGCTTGGCCACTCCAGCTCCTTGAAATGCTTTTTACGGAGCCACTCCTTCAATGTCCGAGCGGTGTGTTTGGGATCATTGTCATGCTGGAAGACCCAGCCACGTTGTATCTTCAATGCTCTCACTGATGGAAGGAGGTTTTGGCTTAAAATCTCATGATACATGGCCACATTCATTCTTCCCTTAACACGGATCAGTCGTCCTGTCCCCTTTGCAGAAAAACAGCCCCAAAGCATGATGTTTCCACCCCCATGCTGTTGGGAAGGTGTCGTAGCACGGACCCACAACAGGGGGCGCAAATGAACGGACAATGAATAAGCCAAAAAGGTAACAATTTAATGTTGCGATAATACACAACGAAACGTACTATAATCTGCACAGTCAATTTAACACCAGGTGACGTGTGGGCAGGCTCGAAGATAGAAGACCCCCGACGAGAGAGAAGCTGCGTCCCACATGGCTTCCACCACCAACGGTCTGAAGAACACCGGAGCCGCCAAGTCCCAAGTCCCCAGGTGGCCTCTGTCTTCGGCTGTCGACCATGGTACTGCTGGCAGAAAGCAGAAATATGATGAGTGAGTGTGAGTCCGCACACTCAGTAAATCCACAGTTAACGAGGGAGGAAGCGCCTCCACCTCCAAGCACACACTCGTGCAGCTCCTGTTTGAGCACTTATCTGGGTGGGAGGTGTTGCGAAGCCGTCGCTGAACACCTCAAACGCCACCTCCACAGACGAGTCTCACCGACAGGAAAACGGCTGCAAAGAAGAGTTTAGACAGATATACAGTCTTAAGTTCACAGAGAAATTACCTTGGTAATGGTAGTCGATTTCTCGGCGGGGAGGTGGAGTTGCAGTCCGGCTTTTATGGTGGTGATGATGAACAAGTGACAGCTGGTGCAGAGAATGAGTGACAGCTGTCACTTCTTCTGGGTCTGGTGCCCTCTCGTGCTTGGAGCCCGCACTCCAAGCAGGGCGCCCTCTGGTGGTGGTGGGCCAGCAGTACCTCCTCTTCAGCGGCCCACACAACAGGACCCCCCCCTCAACTGGCGCCTCCTGGCGCCCGACCAGGCTTGTCCGGGTATCTTGCGTAGAACTCGGCCAGGAGGGCCGGGTCCAGGATGAAGCTCCTCTTCACCCAGGAGCGTTCTTCAGGTCCATACCCCTCCCAGTCCACCAGGTATTGGAACCCCCGGCCCTTACGACGGACGTCCAGGAGCCTGCGGACCGTCCAAGCAGGCTCCCCGTCGATGAGCCGGGCAGGAGGAGGCGTAGGTCCAGGTGCACAGAGGGGCGAGGTGCGGTATGGCTTGATGCGGGACACGTGGAATACAGGGTGGATCCGCAGTGAAGCCGGGAGTCGGAGCTTCACTGCGGCCGGGTTGATGATCTTGAGGATGTGAAATGGTCCAATGTACCTGTCCTTTAACTTAGGGGAGTCCACACAAAGGGGGATGTCCTTTGTTGAAAGCCACACCTCCTGCCCGGGCCGGTATGTGGGGGCCGGGGAACGTCGGAGGTCCGCATGGGTCTTAGCCCTCGTCCGGGCCTGTAATAGGGCAGAGCGGGCGGTCCGCCACACCCGGCGGCACCTCCTGAGGTGGGCCTGGACCGAGGGCACACCGACCTCTCCCTCCACCAGTGGGAACAATGGGGGCTGGTACCCCAAACATGCCTCAAAAGGGGAGAGGCCGGTAGCAGACGAAACTTGGCTGTTGTGGGCATACTCGATCCAGGCCAGATGGTGACTCCAGGCCGCCGGATGCGCGGAGGTGACACACCGAAGGGCCTGCTCCAACTCCTGGTTGGCCCGCTCTGCCTGGCCGTTGGTCTGGGGGTGGTACCCGGACGAGAGACTCATGGTGGCCCCCAGCTCCTTGCAGAAACTCTTCCACACCTGTGAAGAGAACTGGGGACCACGATCCGATACAACGTCCGATGGTATCCCATGCAGCCGCATGACGTGGTGGACCAGGAGGTCTGCCGTCTCCTGGGCCGTCGGGAGCTTCGGGAGGGCCACGAAGTGGGCCGCCTTGGAGAACCGGTCCACTATCGTGAGAATCACGGTGTTGCCCTGGGACGGCGGGAGGCCCGTGATGAAATCCAGGCCGATGTGAGACCAGAGGCACTGGCAGGGGTTGGAGGAGGCCCGTCGTCCTCCGATGGTCTGCCTTGCCCCTGGCGCAGATGGTACAGGCCTGGACGTAGTCCCGGACGTCGGTTTCCAGGGACGCCCACCAGAAGCGCTGCTGGACTACTGCCACGGTCCTACGCACTCCGGGATGACAGGACAGCTTGGACCCGTGACAGAAGTCCAATACGGCAGCTCTTGCCTCTGGTGGGACGTACAGTCGGTTCTTGGGGCCAGTCCCCGGGTCCGGGCTCCTTGTCAGGGCCTCCCGGACGGTCTTCTCCACGTCCCAGGTGAGGGTGGCCACGACAGTGGACTCGGGGATGATGGTCTCGGTGGGGTTCGACAGCCCCGCTTTGGCTTCTTCTTCGTGCACCCGGGACAATGCATCTGGTTTTTGGTTCTTGGTCCTGGGGCGATACGTGATCTGGAAGTCAAAGCGCCCGAAGAACAGAGACCAGCGGGCTTGCCTGGGGTTCAGCCGCTTGGCGGTCCGGATGTACTCCAGGTTCCGATGGTCCGTGAAAACCGTGAAGGGCAACGATGCCCCCTCCAGCAGGTGTCTCCACTCTTCAAGAGCCTCCTTTACCGCAAGAAGTTCCCGATTGCCGACGTCATAGTTCCATTCAGCGGGGGTCAACCTCCGGGAATAAAAGGCACAAGGATGGAGAACCTTATCAACCTCCACGCTCTGGGACAGCACGGCTCCTATCCCTGAGTCAGAGGCGTCCACTTCTACTATGTACTGGCGATCAGGATCAGACTGCACCAGAACTGGTGCAGTCGAGAACCAGCGTTTCAACTCCTGGAACGCGGCTTCGCACCGATCCGACCAGGCGAAGGGGACCTTGGTGGAGGTCAGGGCAGTCAGGGGGCTAACTACCTGACTGTAACCTTTAATGAACCTCCTGTAGAAATTTGCAAAGCCTAGGAACTGCTGTAGTTTCCTGCGGCTTGTTGGTTGGGGCCAATCTCTCACCGCCGCAACCTTAGCCGGATCAGGGGCGACGGAGTTGGAGGAGATGATGAACCCCAGGAAGGACAAAGAAGTGCGGTGGAACTCGCACTTCTCGCCCTTCACAAACAGCCGGTTCTCCAACAACCGCTGTAGGACCTGACGTACATGCTGGACATGGGTCTCAGGGTCCGGGGAAAAGATGAGTATATCGTCCAGATATACGAAGACGAACCGATGCAGGAAGTCCCGCAAGACGTCATTTACCAAAGCTTGGAACATCGCGGGGGCGTTAGTGAGGCCGAACGGCATGACCAGGTACTCAAAATGACCTAACGGGGTGTTGAATGCCGTCTTCCATTCGTCTCCCTTCCGGATCCGAACCAGGTGGTACGCGTTTCTAAGATCCAATTTAGTGAAAATTTGGGCTCCATGCAGGGGCGTGAACACTGAATCCAACAGAGGTAACGGGTATCGGTTGCGAACCGTGATCTCGTTCAGCCCTCTGTAATCAATGCATGGACGGAGTCCGCCGTCTTTTTTACCCACAAAAAAGAAACCAGCACCCATCGGGGAGGTGGAGTTCCGGATCAGCCCAGCAGCTAAGGAGTCCCGGATGTAGGTCTCCATTGATTCGCGTTCCGGACGTGAGAGGTTGTACAACCTACTGGACGGGTACTTAGCGCCCGGGACCAAATCGATGGCACAATCATACGGTCGGTGCGGGGGAAGAGTGAGCGCCAGATCCTTGCTGAAAACGTCAGCAAGATCATGGTACTCCTTTGGCACTGCCGATAGATTGGGGGGGACTTTGACCTCCTCATTAGCCGTAGTGCCGGGAGGGACCGAGGATCCTAAACACTCCCGGTGGCAGGTTTCGCTCCACTGCGTGACAACCCCGGATGGCCAATCTATCTGGGGATTGTGCTTCACTATCCATGGAAAGCCCAAAATCACTCGGGAGGTAGAAGGTGTTACATGGAACACTATCTCCTCCCTGTGATTCCCAGACACAACCAAAGTCACTGGTTGTGTCTGATGTGTGATTAATGGAAGCAGGGTGCCATCTAGTGCTCGCACCCGCAATGGTGTCGGCAGAGCCACCAGAGGGAGCCCTACTTCCTTTACCCATCTGCTGTCCTGCAGATTCCCTTCAGACCCCGTGTCTACCAGTGCTGGGGCATGAAGGGTTAAATCCCCACAAAAGATTGTTACTGGGATTCGTGCAGATTTGCGGGGTTTTCCCGCGTGCGTGTTATGGCCCACCCTTAGCCCAGTTTCTAAGGACGGGCGTTGTAGTTTGACCGTTTGGGGCAGTCCTTCTGCATGTGCTCGCAAGAGCCGCAGACAAAACACTCCCCGCGGGCCAGCCTCCTTTGTCTGATATTTGATCTTAATTTGGCCCTGCTTGTGTCCATAGCCTCCTCAGCAGGGGGAGCTGTAGCCACACGGAGCTCTCTGGCAGTGAAGCGTGGGGATGACGTCACCTTGTCGGAACCGGAAGGGGGAGGGACGGCTCGTGCCCGGTCACACCCCCCGGCCTGCTCCCGACGATGCTCGTTTAAACGGTTGTCTAAGCGTATAACTAAATCGACAAGCCCGTCAAAATCCCGCGGTTCCTCCTTAGCCAGTAGGTGCTCCTTAAGGACCGGGGACAGTCCGTTTACAAAGGCGGCGCGGAGCGCAACGTTATTCCAGCTGGACCTCGCTGCCGCGATGCGGAAGTCGACTGCATACTCGGCTGCGCTACGGCGCCCCTGTCTCATCGACAGCAGCACGTTCGAAGCGGTCTCGCCTCTGTTGGGATGATCAAACACTTGTTTGAACTCCCGTACAAACCCAGCATAAGACGTTAGGAGCCGTGAATTCTGCTCCCAAAGCGCCGTAGCCCATGCGCGTGCCTCTCCTCGAAGCAAATTAATAACATAAGCCACCCGGCTAGCGTCTGATGCGTACATGACAGGGCGCTGTGAAAAGACGAGCGAACACTGCATGAGGAAGTCCGCGCACGTCTCGATACAGCCCCCGTACGGTTCCGGAGGGCTTATGTATGCTTCAGGGGACGGTGGGTTTGTTGAACGACCAGTGGAACGTCTGATACAGGCCCAGGACCAGCCAGAGGACTGGCTGCAGCAGCGTCCTGGTCGCGCGCTTCCACCCTGGCGGTGAGAGCCTCCACCCTCCGATGAAGGAGGACATTCTGCTCGGTCACTAAATCTAACCGAGCCATGAAGGCGGTTAAGATCTGCTGCAGCTCACTCAACACGCCTCCCGCTGACGCCTGCGCTCCTGGCTCTTCCATTGGCCGTTCAAGCTCGGGTTGACGCCCCTCGGAATCCATGACGATGGCCGAGAAATCCTGTTGGGAAGGTGTCGTAGCACGGACCCACAACAGGGGGCGCAAATGAACGGACAATGAATAAGCCAAAAAGGTAACAATTTAACGTTGCGATAATACACAACGAAACGTACTATAATCTGCACAGTCAATTTAACACCAGGTGACGTGTGGGCAGGCTCGAAGATAGAAGACCCCCGACGAGAGAGAAGCTGCGTCCCACACGGCTTCCACCACCAACGGTCTGAAGAACACCGGAGCCACCAAGTCCCGAGTCCCCAGGTGGCCTCTGTCTTCGGCTGTCGACCCTGGTACTGCTGGCAGAAAGCAGAAATATGATGAGTGAGTGTGAGTCCGCACACTCAGTAAATCCACAGTTAACGAGGGAGGAAGCGCCTCCACCTCCAAGCACACACTCGTGCAGCTCCTGTTTGAGCACTTATCTGGGTGGGAGGTGTTGCGAAGCCGTCGCTGAACACCTCAAACGCCACCTCCACAGACGAGTCTCACCGACAGGAAAACAGCTGCAAAGAAGAGTTTAGACAGATATACAGTCTTAAGTTCACAGAGAAATTACCTTGGTAATGGTAGTCGATTTCTCGGCGGAGAGGTGGAGTTGCAGTCCGGCTTTTATGGTGGTGATGATGAACGAGTGACAGCTGGTGCAGAGGATGAGTGACAGCTGTCACTTCTTCTGGGTCTGGCGCCCTCTCGTGCTTGGAGCCCGCACTCCAAGCAGGGCGCCCTCTGGTGGTGGTGGGCCAGCAGTACCTCCTCTTCAGCGGCCCACACAACACATGCTTCACAGTAGGTATGGTGTTCTTGGAATGCAACTCACCATTCTTCTTCCTCCAAACACGAGTTGAGTTTTTATCAAAATGTTCTATTTTGGTTTCATCTGACCACATGATATTCTCCCAGTTCTCTTCTGGATCATTCATATGCTCTCTGGCAAACCTCAGACAGGCCTGGACACCTTCTTAAAGAAGAAGTTACAGGTCTGTGAGAGCCAGAAATCTTGCTTGTTTGTGGTTGACAAAATACTTATTTTCCACCATAATTTACAAATGAATTCTTTAAAAATCCTACAATGTGATTTTCTGGATTTTTTTTTTTTCCCTCATTTTGTCTCTCACAGTTGAAGTGTAACTATTTTGAAAATGACAGACCTCTCATCTTTCTCGGTAGGAGAACTTGCACAATCAGGGACTGACTAAATACTTTTTTACCCCACTGTACTCACACACATACAAAATGCAAAGAAAAACACCAAACAGTCAAAACATTAAAGATCTTTGACACATCAAGACAAGAATTTCCCCATGTCATTGGCTATAGGCAGCCAAGAAACGAAAGTAAAAAAAAAATAATAATAATAATAAAAAACATCAGCTGAACCCGAATGCCTAACGTCAGCTGGTAAACTGTTCCACAATGTGGGTGCATGTAAAAAAAAAAAATCTCAGCCACCTGATGTTTTCTTTTGATGCACAACCATTCACTGTCTTGTAGGTCCAGAACATGACTTTAAAAATCAAATACAAAAGCAGACAAATTCTGAATCCTCTGCAGACACGTTCGAGGAAGCGTGAATCAATGTTTTGGCATTCGCCTTAGACAGGAGAGCACTAATTGTTGGAGTTAGTGAAGTATTAAGTGTAATCTTGCAGCCAGCACTGGTCCAGTGTGTTCTCAATACGCATTTTGCATGACATCATAAAAGTGAAGCGTTACACTTTCTGCATATTCCTTCAGATATATGCTCGCTTAATGATCAGAAATGCACATTAGGATTGAATAATAAAGGTATAAGACAAATTTATGCTTTTTAAAGACTGAAAATCCACCAGTCAATACTGATGTGTGACTAGATCAGATTTATTTGTCAATAAATGTACATGTACATAAGATGCATAAAGTAACCAATGTTGAGGATAGCACAATAATGCATAAAAACAGATTTCCATTGCGCACGTCAGTGTGCACGGTGACAGCACAGAGAGTCAGTGTGGAACAGCAGAGCATCTGAAGTGATGCGACAGGATTTAATTGTCGTTTACCAACCGTGTGACGTTACCTGCCAAAAATACAGGCAAAACTATCTTTGATGTTAAAAAAAACTTCATTAAGTTTGAATATGTTCAGAACATATTCAGTACTCTGAGAACTGTGAGCCTGATCATGTCTTAGAGCTTTGATTCTCTTTCTGTTGGTTCTAATTTCAGGATCAACGCAATCAGCAATTATAATCTCATCTTCAGTGGCATGAAAATTGGCATTCAGGATCAAAGCTTGATGATCAGGATCAAAAAGGAGTTCAGTGCAGTTCAGCATGATGAAACCAAATGTGACCATTCAGGATCAAAGCAATTAGAAATCAGAGTCTGAGTTTAGGTACCAGTAAAATTAGCAATGAGGTTCAACGCTAAATCGGTCATGAAAGATTTGTGATCAGGATCAAAGATAAGCATCATAGCTCAGTAATCAGACATGTTGTTGTCCTTTCGGCTGCTACCGTTTGTCCGGGGTAGCCACAGCGGATATAGCCAGATCACACTGGTAAGGTGAATAATCAGAACTGAAGCAATCTGAAACCAGAATCACAGTTCAGGTGCCAGGAAAATTGCTAATCAGGATCAAAGCTCAATGGTCATGGTAAAAAGCCTATGGTGAAAGAATAGTGATCAGGATCAAAAGATAAGGCCAAGGATCACAGCTCAGAAAGGTGAATAATCAGGATCAGTGGTGATTGTTCAAGAGCAAACTTACTAATCAAACATTAGTCATCAGGATCAAAGATAATGATCACAGAGCAGCAATCAGAAACAAAAGTGAGCAATCAGAATCAAAGGTAAGTGATCAGGATCAAAGGTGAGCGATCAGGGTCAAAAGGTGAGTCTTCAGGATGAAATTCCATGATCAAAGATCAGGATCACAGGTAAGGAATCAGAAACAAAAGTGATTAATCAGGCTCAAACTTATTCATCAAATATTAATCATCAGAATCAAAGATCAGGATCAAAGATCTGTGTAACAGGTGAGCAATCAGAAACAGTGCTCAGGATCCCATCAATGTATGTATTTTTGTCCACATACAGATAAGGATGTGGATGTTCACAAAAATGAATTTTCATACGGGGTGTTCGGTGAGAATAACCGAAGGATTACGCTTTAGTTTGAGACTGTGGGGCCATAGTCAAAGGTTTGTGCTCTGAGTGCAACTGTTTCATGTCCATTTTGGCCTCTGCTGTAAAAGCTCAGAAACCTCACATTTTGTTCAGTTGTGCAATGACCAAAAGAAGAAACATTTCTTTGCATGGACTGAACACTGCATATTTCCAACCTGTTCAGCGACGACGACAGCTGTACCAAAAGGCACCTGTTTATAATCCCCCCAAAAATAGCAGCCTGCTGGAACCAAAGCCCCCAATCGCAAAAGGCACCTTTCTCTGGGATTAAGGACAGAATCCAAAACCTCAGGGACGAAAACTAAAGCCAGAAGCAGCTGTTGAGAGAGAGAGAGAGAGATAGAGATAGAGATTCATGAATAAGTGCATGTACCCCCATAAATACGTTCAGATTTTTCTTGATTTCAAAATTACAATTAAGCGCTCGTGCACACACACACACACACACACACACACACACACACACACACACACACACACACACACACACACACACACACACACACACACTTCTACATGTTTACTAAAATAGCTCTGTGGCTCCGGCAGCATCCTCAGTTTCTAGGACAGCATTAAAATAGGCTCAAATTATTATTCACAGATTACAATAATTTTTGCCTCCATGTTTTTCCAGTTTTCCATTTCAGCAAATGATTATAAAACCAATGTAGGATGTTACTCATAAGATCAAGCAGTGTTTTTAGGATAAACCTCAGTGCAAACAAATCATTTGTCCTTGACTGAGAATAGATTTTTAATATGTATATGATGCAGACATGAATGAGTGAAGCTCTTAAACATCTCACCATGTCATTTAGGTCCTTCAGACTTTTTTTTGAGCAAATGCTTCAGGGGAGCATTGGCATGGCAAAAACGTTTCAGCAGAGCCCCTCCAGACCCCGGCCTTTTAAGCATTTTTCTTTTTTTGCCTTTCAGCTTCTGGGGTTGGGGAGGAGCTCCACCCCACAGACCCCCCTAATTACAGCCCTCTTAACCCCCTGCCACTTGAAGCATTTCTTATGTAGATATAAATTAATATTCAACGTTTTCAGATAGTTGACAGTAGGGCTGTACAATATGGCCAAATTATCGTATCTCAATATTGTCATATTTTATCTATATATTAGGTAGGATCATTCAAAGATTTACTGATGTCTCTTACCAGTTATTTGCGGATGACATCCAGCTTTACTGCTCCTTTAAGCCATCTGAGATTAAGAGGCTTGATTTCTTCCTCCACTGTTTGGCAGAAATAAAACAATGGCTAACGAATAACTTTCTTCAGCTCAACGCAGACAAAACAGAGACATTGGTTATTGCCCCTGATGCCCATATTCCAGGTATTCAGCAGTACTTGGGAGACCTGTGCCAGTCTGCTAAATCATGTCTTCGAAACTTGGGTGTCATCTTTGACAAAGACATGTCTTTGGTACAGCATTGTAAACAGCTGACGAGGAATTGCTTCTTTCAATTAAGAAACATCTCTAAGCTCAGGAAAATGGTGTCTCGAAATGATTTAGAGCTTATTATTCATGCTTTTGTGTCAACACGTTTAGACTATTGTAACAGTTTGTTTTCATGTCTAAACAAGGAGTTGCGTCAACTGCAGTTAGTACAGAACTCTGCAGCGAGAATTCTGACACAAGCTAACAGGAGGACTCATATTTCCCCAATTTTAAAGGCGCTTCATTGGCTGCCAGTGTCCTTCAGGATCAATTTTAAAATTTTGGTTTTAACCTTTAGAGCTCTACATGACCAGGCGCCTCCCTGTATCTGTGACCTCATCCAGCCTTATGCCCCTGTCAGGGCGTTGAGGTCTGTGGACCAAAATTTGTTGATGGTTCCTCGCACCCATTTTGCAACCAGAGGAGAGCGATCCTTCCAGGCTGTTGCTCCCAGGCTTTGGAATGGTCTCCCGTTCTCTCTGCGCTTACTGGACTCTGTCGACACTTTTAAAAGCCAACTTAAGACCTTCTTTTTTACACAAGCTTTTGCTTAGCTTTTGGGCTGCTTTGCTATCCTATGTTGTGTTTTTAAATGTCTCAGCCATTGTCTGATGTATTGTGTGGTGTACTGTGCTTTTATGTTGTGAAGCACCTTGTGGCTCTTGTCTGTGAAAGGTGCTATATAAATAAAATTTACTTACTTACTTACTCATATCAATATGATATACGATATGACTATGATTTGACACAAAGTGCAGCAACAGTGAAAATAAAACATTCTTAAATAAAACAGTAATAACACCACACTCATTTTGCACTCATCATAAGGTTAGGATACAGTGCCCTCCAAAAGTATTGGAACACATGGTATTTCACACATTTTAATTTGTTTATGCCATTTCAAAGACAGGAAATACAAAAAAATATAAAGAATAAAAATTTCTAAAATTATCTTTCTAAAATTATCTCAAACTGAAAGCAAATCTCTAAAACTTAATAATACTAATAAATAATAATCAGTTTTCTTCAGACAAGCCCAGGGGATGGAAACTTGAACATTTCCAAGTCACAGAATATGTCTTGCACTTTATTTACATCAGTTATGAAGAAATACAAAAGTTTCTTTCACCAAAACATCAAATCCAGGCTTACATCTCAGATGTACTTTCTGGCAAATTGTAGCTGAACTATCGGGTCTTCTTTTTAAGAAAATCCTCATCTACACCACTTCATTAGGAAGCTGGAATTTCTATTTTTAATTCATTTATATCCAAGTTGTAGAGATTTGCTTTCAGTTTGAGTTTAATGAAGATAACTTTCAATTTATTTATCTAAAGCTGTGTCACTGGTGTGTCACTCAGACAGCAAAATTAAGAGGTTATTTAAAAATGGGTTACACGGGTATTACACAGAACAGAGAAGGAATAAATTGCCTGTATTTCTTTCAGCATGAGCGTCTTCACGTCATATCTCATGAATCAACAGCTGCCTGCTCGCTTAAAATAACTGGAGAAACACGTATATACGAGGTCTATTAGAAAAGTATCCGACCTTATTATCTTTTCAAAAACCATATGGATTTGAATCACGTGTGATTACATCAGACATGCTTGAACCCTCGTGGGCATGCGAGAGTTTTTTCACGCCTGTCGGTTACGTCATTCGCCTGTGGGCAGGCTTTGAGTGAGGAGTCGTCCACCCGCTCGTCGATTTTTTTCATTGTTTAGGAATGGCTCAGAGACTGTTGCTTTGTTTGATAAAATTTTTTTCAAAACTGTAAGGCACAACTGAGTGGACACCATTCAATAAATTCAGCTGGTTTTCGGTAAAAATTTTAACGGCTGATGAGAGATTTTGGTCTGGTAGTGTCGCTTTAAGGACGGTCCACGGCGCCTGACGGCGATCTGCGCTCCGAGGCGGCAGCGTCTCGCCGTTTCAAGTTGAAAACTTCCACATTTCAGGCTCTGTTGACGCAGTAAGTCGTCAGAGAACAGAGAACTTTCAGAAGAAGTCGGCATGAGGAGTTTATTCGGACATTCCATTGTTAATGGTCATTTTGTAATGAAAGAACGTGCGGGCAGAGTCGCATGTCGGGCTGGACCCGACCGCGGGGGGGCGCGGCAGGAAAAACACCTCCGTTGGAAATCTTAACGGGCAAGTTGGAACATGCCCAAGCTGTTAAACAATTTCTCAGTTACTCACTTGTTGAAAGCCATTAAAAGCCGCCTGAATTCTACAAATGGTTTTCAACACGGAGGTGTTTTTCCTGTCGCGGCGCACACAGATTTGCCGAGTCGTCACGGAAACGACTCGGCGAATTTGCGCGCACGTCTTTCATTAAAAAAATGTCCTTAAACAGTGGAATGTCCGCATAAATTCCTCATGCCGGCCTCTTCTGAATCTTCTCTGTTCTCTCACGATGTCCTGGGTGAATTAAGCCTTAAATTAGGATGTTTTAAGCTCGAAACAGGCCGACGACAGCGCCTGGAAGCGTTGCAGGACGTCCCGCTCCATGGGAAGTCCTTACACCGACAGAAACACCTCATAATCTCTCATCAGCCGTTAAACATTTCACAGAAAACCATCTTAATTTCTCGAATAGTGTCCACTCGGATATTCCTCACAGGTCCAGAAAAAATTTTGATAAAGCAACGCGCGCCGTCTCGAGCAGCGTGTGAAACAAAGGAATTCAGCCGAGAGGGCGGGACCACATCTCACTCAAGGCCTGCTCACAGGGAAATGACGTCACCGACACGCGTGAAAAAACTCACTCATGCGCACGAGGGTTCAAGCATGATTGGTGTAATCGCATGTCATTCAAATCCATATAGTTAAAAAAAAAATAAAAGGGTCGGTTTATTATCTAAGAGACCTCATATAAGACAAATGCCACTTTTAACAACCTGGACCTCATTTCCGGCATAAAATACAGTCATTTACTCACCACTATATTCCATGGTTCAAACGACTTGTTCATTTTCAAATCTGCGTCAAACATTTTCTTCTTCTACTAAGGTGTATTAGAACTTTTTGTGGTACACAGCAGCACCAACTACTGGACAGGAGGAACCTAGCAGTCAATATTTCAAAATGCAGCTCTTTTCACCCAGACGTGCGGTGCTGTGACATGTCAATCATCTGTGTCCAATCAGATTTCAGGGGAGTCCAGTGCAACCCTGAAGTCCAGTGCAACCCCATGCCAGGAAGTGTTCAACATTTGACATTTCCTGTTTCACTGTGGACTCAAAATTTGGCATTTCCTGTTTCACTCTCAATTTGCCACTCAATTCCTGCGATATCCCACAAGATCGTGTCTCGTGGGATCCAGGAAATGTTCAACATTTGATATTAATTGCTGAATCTAGCAGCACGGTGGCTTAGTGGCTAGCACTGTTGCCTCACAGTGAGAAGGTCATAGGTTTGAGTCCCACCTGTGGCCTTTCTGTGTGGACTTTGCATGTTCTCGTGTTTGCGTGGTTTCTCTCCAGGTGCCCCGGCCTCCTCCCACATCCATAAGATACGCAGGTTAGGTGGATTGGAAACTTTAAATTGTCCGTAGGTGTGTATGCGGGTGTAAATGTGTTTGTTTGTCTATATGTGACCCTGCGACAGACTGCCGTCGTGAGATAGGCTTCAGCTCCCCGCGACCCTGGACTAAGTGGTTGAAGATGAGTGTGTGTGTGTGTGTGTGTGTGTGTGTGTGTGTGTGTGTGTGTGTGTGTGTGTGTGTGTGTGTGTGTGTGTGTGTGTGTGTGTGTGTGTGTGTGTGTAACTTCTGAATCTTTATTGTTCATCTTGGATCCTGCCTTTGATCCTGTTCCCTATAGTCTGTTAGTGATCACGGAGCTTTGATCTTGTATGCTCAGGTTTGAGTGCGACTTCTGATTTTTGATCTTGAATGTTAATATCTAACAATATTACTGATGTTTTATCCTTGTTGTTGATCATGAATCCTGATTCTGAACCTATTCATTACTGTTTGATCTTGATCACAGAGCTTAGATAATGAATGCCACTTTTTGAGCACAGTTGCTGAACGTTGATCTCAGTCACTAATATTTGACAATATTGCCAACCTCTGATCCTTATTATTTATCTTGGATCCTGACCTTTAAGCCTGTTCATTAGGGCCTGAGTGCCGACGACTAAAAGTCATCCAATGAGGACCTTCTTGAAATCGTGCTGTTTATTATTATTATTTATTATTTATTATTTTCCATACACTTATCAAGCCCCAAATTCACCCCTTTCCCATGCTCAAAAACTCAAACTTTGCAAAGTCATTCGGCCGGATCTGAAATTCGATATTTTGGGGGTTGCGCACATGCTCACCGCAAAATGGTGCCCCCTGCAAATTTTCAAAAGACCCTCCCCATTTGGAGTTTTTTGTCATAGCCTCACAAAATTCGGTACACATATTTACCATGCTGGAATGCACAAAAAATGTCTCAATGTTGTGGTGAAATGTCGACAGGAAGTCAGCCATTTTCTTTTGAAGTTTCAATTTTGATGTAATTTTTTGCCATTTTTTACCATTTCCACGACTTAAATTTGCATGAACTCGTCCTAGCAATTTCCTCCAATCATCTTCAAATTTGGTACACATCATCATGACCCCATGCTGATCAAACATTATCAAAAGAATCTCTGTAGGTCAAAAAGCGTGGCTGCTACGGTTTGTCAAACTTTGGCGAACGTTTTGGAGCACCCCATTTCACTTCGAACGGCTGTCACGCCCACATATTTCATTGTAGAGCTTTCAAACTTGCTGGACATGAGGGCTCTGCCCTGAACATTTGCATATATTAATGTCCCACCTCACTCATAGCGTCCCCCGGTGGTAACAGAAAATGTCCTATTTCAGCTTGGGACTCCAACAAGGGCGGTTGTATCTCCTCCACTCTCCATTATCTCTCTGTTCTCTGCTTTAACCTTCAACTCCCTACTTCACCAGACAGTGAATTCCTCAAATTATATTGGATACTGGATCTTTTGGACTACTATTGGATTAACCATGGAATTGATCAGCTGGTCTCTGAACGCTATTGACACCATTTTTTCTACAAGAAGGTCAGGACCGGGGGATCCTACCTGCCCAGATGTTCTCGACTCCTGGAGTTCTTGGCGTGTGGCATGCTTTGTGCCTTTCTCTGTTGAGGACGTCAAGGATTTATTCATATTTGGTCTTATGGTAGCAGGGCTGGTACTTTTTGGCTTATGTGCTACCCTGATCTACCGGACAACTGGCAAGACGGCGGCATCAAGAACCACGGCCCCTCGCATGTCCGTCATGATCAACAAGGTTGGCAAGGCAGTGCATTCTCAGACTGCGATGACTCTTGAACTCAGACGTAAATTGAATGACCTCTTGGAGCAGATGCGTGCCTTGCAGTTGAAGTGAAGATTTCAGAGGCTGGTGAATATTCTTAATTGGGAATATTCGTAATTCATAATTGGGATTTGATTGTTCAAGTGGAACTGTTAAAAGTGTTTTTCACTGCTCAAACCACAACATTACAGGCTTATCAAGACTGAAGGTCAAATTGCCCGACTGTTTTCCCTCCAGAGGAATTTCTTCATTTGGCTGTTTCTTATCTCAACTCACAAAGACAATAAACTGTTTTCACAGGACTGAAGCATGCTCCATTCCCTCCTCCTACCCCCCCATCAAATACCCCCCACTCCAGCGTCTGCTCACGTCACTCTTTCCCCCTTCTGCGGGGGCTGTACAGTTTTAGCTGCAGCTGGCCTCCGTTCCTCCCCCCAAGCTGACAGCGGCGCATCTCAGGGTTGCTGCGTGACCTTCACCCACTTACCTCAATTCAGATAACGGATTTCTTCAAACTTAGTGCACATAAACAATGTCAAATGTGTATGTGCTGTCTTTAATTCTGATGTGTGCAATTATTACGGTAAACAAGTAATAATTGTGGACTAATTGCTGTCTGAGGTAAGTAAGTGTAAACATAATTTCTCCACTGTGAGATCAATAAAGTATATCTCATGTCTCATTTATACTTTAACAGGTGCTGATGTCACATAGTTAACCCCATCAACTTCATTCCACTTCTAAATCCTGCAGAGCAAGTTGGTGAAAGTACATGATCACCATCAAGTTACGAGCAATGGCGTCTGTGTGGCGGCGTGCCAAATATCGATCCTTTGCTATGAAATGATGTTCTTCCTTTTGATGGCTTTCATTTTGCCATATCATCATGAAAATTGATAAAACAGGTCAAGAATGACAACCTCTTACATGTGATGGGGCGCTGCCCATGGGTGGGGCAAAATGCCTCTATAGTCCCCTTGAGACTTTCGAAAACCCCTCCCTATAGGGGTTTTTTTTGGGGGGGGGGGGCGTAAGGAGATGAAAATTGGTACACATGGTTAACTTGCACAGATGTACAAAAACGTCTGTGGCACAATTGGTCTGCTCCAAACAGGAAGTCGGCCATTTTGAATTTTAGTGTCATTTTGGCATGATTTCCACATGTATATGAACGAACTCCTCCTTGGGATTTTATCCAATGCACTTCAAATTTCTTTCAGATCATCCAAAGACTATACTGATATAAAGCTTTTAAATGCTTTTTTCTATGTCGAAGCGTGTAGCCGCTATGGCGCCACCATTTTGACCCTTCGCCATGGAACATTAAGTCATGATAACTCCTACCTGCTTTGTCTGATTGACTTGAAACTTCACGTGTGTGATGAGGGTCAGGGTCTGAACACACCTGACCCCTCTGTTTGTGCTCTGAGCGCCCCCTAGTGAATGAACCATCAACTTGTCATAATGCCTTCATGCATTGTCTGATTTGCTTGAAACTTGAACTGTGTGAATGTTTGCCCCTGTATGCACCTGCCCACCTCTGATCATACTCTGAGTATTATTTTAACTGTACGAGATCCCAAATACCATTGATACTCCTGACAGATGACAAAAACTAAGCAGCACTATATGACTACAGATATCTGAACACACACACTGACCTTATGTATGACTCAACCATCCATAGTGAAAACCCTGAGAAATATTTCATGTGCATAGTGTGGTCAAACAAATACATCACTCCCTCCATCTTCCTTCACCCCAAACAAAGCACAACCAAATGAATGAATGAACTTTTATTTATTTGGAAGTAACTCTTTAAAGTCAATTTGTTCATTTCAGTGACATTTTCATTCTTAGTTTCAACGCACAGCCATCTGCTTGCAACTCGGTCTCTTGCACAATCCCACAATCGCTGCTCAGCCGTACTGCGAACCCGCCGCAGTGGCACGGGGTCACAGTAGCAAGGGGATGTGGTGTCCAGGGAGGCGGTGGCACAGGGACACAAGGGCCTGTCCATGACTGCTTGCAGTCCGAGTTACCGTTTGATCCTGATTACTGAACTTTGATTGTTTACCTGTAACTTTGACCTTGACAATATTGCTGATGTTCCTTAGTCTTGATCTTGGATCCTGACCATTAATCCTCTTCACAACTTTTGGGCACTGATCATTGAACTTTGATCCTCATTCTGTCTCATTTTCCATTTGTGGATGTGACTTTCTTTGACTATGCCATTATTCATATCTATATGGCCAATTACTACTCAGACTAGCAGCAGATTGGATCGCTCCTGTTCTTGCTCATATAATAAACCTTTGTTTTACTTATAATACATGTCTGCATGCGTGGAAACAGGCTAAAATTATTCCACTCCTGAAAAATAAGAAAATTCCGTTCTCAACTTTAAACAGTCGACCAATAAGTATTCTACCTGTGTTAGGAAAAATCATGGAGTCTATTGTATATGAGCAAATCAGTAACTATTTTTTGGCAAATAATTTAATCACGGACTTCCAGCATGCATATAGAAAGAGTCACTCCACTGCCACGGTGTTGACTCAGATGTCTGATGATTGGCTCAGAGAGGTTGATAAGAATATAGTCAGCACTGCGTTTCTCGATTTCTCTGCTGCTTTTGAAATCATTGACCATGAGTTGTTATTGGAGAAACTTGCTGGTTATGGTTTTGAGCTATCAGCTCTTACTTGGTTATAGTTATCTATCTAACAGGACTCAGACAATGTTTTTTTAATGGCAGCTTTTCTGGCACCAGGAGTGTAGTATGTGGTGTGCCACAAGGGAGTTGCCTTGGTCCACTATTATTTACAATTTTCACAAATGATTTACCATATATCTTTGATAAAGTTGGTATAGCAATGTATGCAGATGATTCAATCATTTATACATCAGCACATTCACATAATGACCTGGAAGCTGTTTTAAATATGGAATTGCACAAGGTAGTTGACTGGCTAACTTCCAATAAGCTAGTGTTAAACACAGTAAAGACTAACTGCATGATTAATGGTTCCAGTCGTGTTATTTTGAAAAATCCCGTATTAAACATTAAAATTAATATGTGAATACATCAAGTACATGAGACTAAGCTGCTGGGTGTAATGGTAGACTCAAAATTATCATGGATAAAAACATATAAATAATATTTCTGTAAAAATGGGCAGGGGTTTATTGATTATGAGAAGACATGCAAGGTTTTTATGTTGTTCAACTTTGAATTATGCTATTAAAGCCTTATTATTAGTACGAGTGTATATATATATATATATATATATATATATATATATATATATATATATATATATATATATATATATATATCGTATATCTGGATTATTGTCCAACAGTTTGGTCAAATGCCTCTGGTGAAATGATAAATAAATGACAGATTATTCAAATTAAATTAAATTATTAAATTACATAATACGCAGACTGGGTTTAATTTTTGATCATTAATAGATAAGTTTTTGTACATATGAATTGATGAGATGTGAAGATTAATTTGATTTGAACTTGATTGTTTTGGTTTTATGTTTTTTTTCCCATTTTTTTATTATTTCTCATATTATATATATTTTGAATGCATTTTTGATTTTGGTATATTGTGTTTGTTGATTTGTGTGGACCCCAGGAAGAATAGCTGCAGCTCAGCTGTAGCTATTGGGGATCCAAATAAATAAACATAAACTACTACTACATTTATTCATTTTTACAAGAAAAAGTTCTTCACATTTCTGACCTCTTGCATTTGCCTTTAAAATAAACCAAATTGCATTTGACATAAAAGCATACCAGATGTACCTAGGGGGTCTGAGGTCTTCTAACATGCTGTGGGACACATATAATGCATAAGGTACCTTTGGAATCAAATGCAACTTCTTGAAAATGCAGCAACCTTTAACCAGAATTTCAATTTTAGTTCCATCTTAATAA